>NC_064865.1:54004666-54277166 GCF_024139225.1 Suncus etruscus
CTATGGTGGAGGGAGGTCAACACTGGTGGTGGGAATGGCCCTAATTCACTGTCACTATATGTCTGAAATATAACTATGAAGGATTTGTAAATTCACAATAGTCTCAATAAAAATAATTCAATAAAATTGTTATTTTAAAGGTGACTCAAGTGCATGGGTTGTTAAAATCTATTTTTAAAGAAAGCTAAACTTACAATTATCCTCCTTCAAGAAGTGAACATTCTGATTGTTTAGGAAGAGGGCAATGAGATCATCTGACTACTCTGTGCTGACATGGGGCATTTTCGATTTTCCAAAGTGTCACTTTTTGGTTGTTTTGTGTTTGTTTTTGTGCCACACCCGGTGGCACTCAGGATCATTCCTGGCTCTTTGCTTCGAAATTACTCCTGGCAGGCTCCAGGGACCATGTGGGATGCTGGGGATTGAACCTGAATAAGGCATGTGCAAAGCAAACACCCTACTTGCCGTGTTATTGTTTTGGCCCCCAGACTGTCACTTTTTGGTATCTACCTAAAAGAGGATAAAAAAAATGACAAGTATGCATTCTTATTAGATCAAAAAGATAAATAACTACTTTCAGATTCCTGTACAAAAGTATTTTGTAGTTTAACTGCTTGAAAACAGATAAATTAAATGTTGCTGAACTGCTTGAAAACAAACCCAAAAAAAGGAATAAATGAGCTTTTTCCATACCTTTCCATGTTCTTTTAGATACCCATAGAAAAATTATGTAATCTAAGCTAACTATTTAAGGCACTATAAACCGTCTAATAAAGCTGAATAGAAGCTCATTATCCTTGCCTTTATCACAAGAATAAATATATTATTATAAGTTCATAAACTAATGGTTTAGAATGCTGCATATTCTTTCAGAGATATTCCCAAATTGTTTTTCCATGCAATCGTCCTCTATCTCTACTTGGAGCTATGGCAAAATAAATCATATAAAACAGGTTTCCACTCTCATTGCTTAGTAAAATGATATAAAATATATCAGTGTCAGAAACAGAGTCAATGCCAGTTCGAGTGGCGCATAAAATATGAAAAGTGAATGAGAATGAAAACTTACCCATAAGGCCTTCTCATTGTTGACTTGTCAAAAAGTAATTCCGTATAAGGTAATTTCTTAAACTTATCTCTGCCAACAGCCACATAAAACTGTCCATTCTCCAACTCCGACCCGCTCTCCACCAGCTTTCCATCTAAAGTATAAAGTCTGTGAAAATATGAACGTTAACTAGAATTTTAACAAGCCATGAAAGAGCCACTCAAAACTATAAAGGTAATTTAAAAAAAAAATACACATTCCATTCTTCAGCTGACTCCGGTATTAACTTTAAATTATTGAAAGAATTATAAATCTATTATCATGTTGCTCTATCTAGCTATATGTTTCATTTCATAATCAAAGACAAGATAAAATCCAAATATGAAAAATTGTTAGTATATTAGTAGCTCTTGTATTTATTGTTTGGAGGCCACATCCAGGAGTACTCAGGCTACTCTGGGTTCTGTGCTCAGGATTGGGGAATAGTGTGCCTCATGTGGTGTTCCAGCCTGTCCAAGTTTCGAATGTGGGTGTGAGCTTTAGCATACAAAGCATATGCTGGAGCTTCTGAACTATCTCCCTGGCCCTACAATTTAGTAGGAAAGAATTAGTTTGCACAGAACTTGATGCTTCAGGGGTCATAGAAATATTATAGCAGACAGGACACTTTTTTCGCATGTGGCAGACCCAATTCAATACCCAGCATGCTTTATGGTCCCCCAAATTCACCAGGAATAATTCCGGAGTGCAGAGTCAGGAATAACCCCTGAGTTTCACTGGGTGTAACCCCCAAATAAAACAATACAGGAAAAGGAACTTAATGCTAAGTTCCACTTCTTTTCTAGATCAATTTTGCTATCTATTATTTTTCTTCTAAAGTTTTTTTAATAAGCGTGTTATTTAAGCACAATGGTTACAAAATATTTCATGATTGAGTTTCTGTCATACAAAGTACATCTCCCTTCACACGGTGCATGTTTCCCACCACCAGTATCTCCTAATCCCTCCCCCCTTCTTCCACCCACTCCCCACCTGTCTCGTAGCAGACATTTTACCCTCTCTCCCTCCATCTCCCTCTCTGTCTCTCTCTCCCTTTTTCCTTTTTGACATTATTGTTAGTGAAAGGGTATGTAGCATGCATATCACTTTATTCCCTTTTAACACCCCATTTTTGTCCAGAGTGATCAGTTCCAACTACCATCGTCATAGATACAAGGGCCAGGAGGATCAGTCTATGGTACCTATATATATTTTTAATAAATTATTTAATTTAAAACCCATGTATTACAGATAGTTGTTCAATACATTTGTTTATAGGTAAGAGATAATAAAAATTATTAAAAAGAAAAAAGAGGTCTCGGGTTCATTGGTGGAGAAAAAAGGACATAACTAAATATTCAAGCCAAAGTCAACAATAATAGAATCAAGAGGTCCAAACTACAACCATCTAAATTTAAAATGGGCCTGTTACACTGGCAGGGCAGTGGGCAAAGGGTGGTGTTATAGGATGTATTCAGGGAACATTGGCTGAGGAAGGTCGACATTAGTGGTGGGATTGGCCCTGATGTCTGAAATCCAACTATGAAAGATTTTGTAAATCCCAATGGTTTTAATAAAATAAAATTTAAAAACAGAAAAAAATGATAAGAAAAATAGAAGTACAGCAACAAAAAAAATTGTGAAAGTTATTGAATCTCGTCATGAGGTCATGAAATCCTCGCCACATTTTTCAAATGCCTTTTCTTAGTGTGTGGGTCAGGTTGACAAGCCTCATTACTGTAACCCGTGAAAGAGCAGCTCTCAGCCAAAATATTACATGCAAACCCACAGAATTGGGTGAGGAGAGAAGAGTGAAGTGGGCAGGGCAGAAGGGGAAAGGGAGCATTGCTGGCATTTAATGATGCAGAACTGCATAGCATTCATGCTTTTCTCTCTTTTTTTTTTTTGTCTTCCCTCATCTTCCTGGAATCCAGGGGTGTCACAAGAACCCCCCCCTTACTGTACTTCTGCCACTGCCACAGACTATAGTAAATGGCTAACTGATTAAAAAGAGCAGTGACTGTTTTACCATACTTTTAAGGGGCCGCAGAATAATTTTTTGTATTAAGATGAGGTGTGGCGGAGGGAACAGACTAGTAGAAAACCACATTAGCAAAAGTATGCATTTTTGAAGTTTCTAAGGAAGAACTGACCACTGGAAAGATTTCGAGATAATCTTTTTGTGTTTCTTAATTCTCTGAGTTCTCAGGAAAAATGTGAAGAGCTGGACATTCTTTTTTTTTTTTTTTTTTGGTTTTTTTGGGGGGCCACACCCGGTAACGCTCAGGGGTTACTCCTGACTATGCGCTCAGAAGTTGCTCCTGGCTTGGGGGACCATATGGGACGCGGGGGGATCGAACCATGGTTCGTCCAAGGCTAGCGCAGGCAAGGCAGGCACCTTACCTCTAGCGCCACTGCCCAGCCCCAGAGCTTGACATTCTTGTAAGCTTTAGTAGGAATTCACCTTGGTACCACCATTATGAAAAACAATATAAATATTCTTCCAAAAACTGAAAATCAGGCATTCCATACAGATCATTGAACTTCCATGCAACTACCTGAAAAATCACAAATGCAAAAAAAAATATGAGCATCCAGTTAGTCACGCGATTTCATTCACGAAAGCCAAGAGTTGAAAACAACCTAAGAGTCCATTGTCAGCTGCTTGGATAAAAAGAATAAATTAGATGCCCACTAGAATAAAACACTGGCATACAACTCAACATTCAAATACTTGGAATCCTGCCTTTTACAACATGTGAAAAGTCACCTGGAGAAACACAAACAGCATATGATTTCAACCATGTCTACATCAAGAAACTAGACAAATGAATGAACTCAAAGATCAATGTTGAAACAACAAATTATCAGCTGTCTTATCTTACAAAACTAAGATTAGTGACATTTGCAAAGGGGAAAAAAACTGGTTTGTGTATTCTATTTTGGGGGAGTTGGTGCGGTCAGTCACCCTGGCAATGCTCAGGGCACCATATAAGATGCCATGGATTGAACCCAGGTCAGTCGCATGCAAGGCAAATATCCTACCCACCACATTTTCTGTGTATTTTCTGACTAGATAAAATATCCATATTATATGGAGTCAAATATACCATGATATCTAAAAATAAAGTGCTGAAATGTGACTTTGTTAGAACAAAGATGCTAAACCCACATTATTTATGATATTGTACTTCCATTCCATGCAGACAAATCAAATTTCCAAGACAATGTGTATTTCTGACAAATTTTCATGGGGAAGATAAGTGGTTTCCTGTGTAATGTTGAATATAAGCTCTGCCCACGATATGGTAGATGCTGTCACCTCTCAGCATCCCCAACTGGGCCTCCCACAAAGTTATTCTGGACACTGTGAAATGCACCCCCCAAGGGTCAAATAACCTTGATTGAAAGCCACCAGCCACAATCTTCTTTTACCACCCTTCAAGACACGAAGATCTGTATCAACGGGGCAGTTGGATGGTGAGGAACTCAAAGGCATCCTAGTTATGGAACTAGCAATGACTCTAATTTGGTTTCCTCTAGAGTTGGAAAAGGGCTCATGATATTTGAATACAATCTAGTCCATGATGTTTGCTTTGTAAAGATGCACTTATGTGCCTGGAACCAGAGATAGAAAACATCAGGGAGATGCACTTGCATTGCACACAGCAGACCCATTCCTGGCACCCATATGGTGCATGAATGAAAAATTGACCAACAGTAACAGACCCTGAGAACTGACCCACAAAACTGAGTCTGCCAAGGACATGAGGTGAAAGGACAGTGGGAAGCTTGAAGCATTGGGACACACACTCTGTTGTGTTGCTGGAATTATTCAAGTTGGTGCTGAAATTAATTTTTGAACACTGGTACTGAAATGTTACATGCCTAAAACTCTTATTCACAGCATTATAAATCAGAGTGCTTAAATAAAATAATAATTTTAAAATGATAATAATTGTGTTTCTCCAAGATTTAGATAATTAGGGGACATATAACTATATAGACACCTCTATGTTGGTACTTGTATGTTTTTTATTTATATGTATGAATTTGTTAACATCAATATATGTAAGGAGAGTTTCATATGGTCATGCAGTTGACATATTTTTTTCTGTGCCTTAAATTAGTTATTGAGGGGCTGGCGAGGTGGCGCTAGAGGTAAGGTGTCTGCCTTGCAAGCGCTAGCCAAGGAAGGACCACGGTTCAATTCACCCCCCACCCCGGTGTCCCATATGGTCCCCCCAAGCCAGGGGCAATTTCTGAGCACTTAGCCAGGTAACCCCTGAGCATCAAACGGGTGTGGCCCAAAAACCAAAAAAAAGAAAATTAGTTATGGGATGGGTCACATTGATATATATATATGTAAAAGGTAAAATGTTTACTAAATTAATATGTAAGTTTTGAGGACAACTTCCATTTCTGTCACCAAATAAAAGGCAGAAAGATTAAAGATTTCAATGAATTTTAAAATCACAAGATGGAAACATGGAACTGTAACCTGAGAGTAAGGAAAAAAACAGCAAGTCCTGGAAAATAGTGATGAGGCAGAAAGGGAGTCAATTTGATTGCATCACATTCAAGGTATTTGTATGCCAAAAGCAACAAAATAGTAGCAAAACAATAAACTGGAAAAACATTTAAGACCTACTTACAAGGGTGGACTTCCCTGATATTTAGGGGGTGGGCAGGAGGAAGATTACCACAAAGAGTGGAGCAGTGCAGTTAGGATAGAGAAGAGAGCACTATGACAATGAGAGTTGGAAATGACCAGTTTGGACAAAAACTTGGTGCCAAAAGGCAATAAAATGACATGCATGGTACCCATTCAGTAACAATAGTGCAAACCACTATTAAAAAATAAAAGGGCCCGGAGATATAGCACAGCGGTGTTTGCCTTGCAAGCAGCCGATCCAGGACCAAAGGTGGTTGGTTCGAATCCCGGTGTCCCATATGG
Source organism: Suncus etruscus (assembly GCF_024139225.1). Lineage (NCBI taxonomy): Eukaryota > Metazoa > Chordata > Mammalia > Eulipotyphla > Soricidae > Suncus > Suncus etruscus. The sequence continues at coordinate 54,010,711 of NC_064865.1, forward strand.
TCCCCCGTGCCTGCCAGGAGCTACTTCTGAGCAGACAGCCAGGAGTAACCCCTGAGCACCGCCGGGTGTGGCCCAAAAACCAAAAAAAAATAAATAAAAAATAAAAGAGAAGAGAGAGAGAGTAAAATGCCTGCCCCAGAGACAGACAGATAGGGAGGAAGGTGGGAAGGAAACTGGAGACATTGATGTTGGAAAATGTGCGGTGATGAAGGGTCATGTACATTTTTTAAAAATTATTTAAAATAAGGGACCGGTGCAGTGGCGCTAGAGGAAAGGTGCCTGCCTTGCCAGCGCTAGCCTAGGACGGACCGAGGTTCGATCCCCCGGCGTCCCATATGGTCCCCCAAGCCAGGAGCGACTTCTGAGCGCATAGCCAGGAGTAACCCCTGAGCGTCACCGAGTGTGGCCCAAAAACCAAAAAAAAAAAAAAAAAAGTATTTAAAATAAAATGAGAGGGGCCAGAGCAATAGCACAGAGGATAGAATGTTTACCCTATACATGGCTGACCCAATAGCCAATAATAGTAATAAATTAAATAATAATAATAAATTAAAATGAGAGAACAAAAACACTATTTGTCTTATAAATTGCAGAGTAAAAATCCCTTGAAATAAGTCCTTGCACACAAGAAATGATCAAGATGGTGCATAAAATATATCAAATTAAGAAGCAAATATTATTTTCACCCTAATGTGAGTACAAAAACAAAATGTTTATTTTTATTTTGTTGTTGTTGTTGTTGTTATTTTGGGTCCACAGCCAGTGACGCTCAGGAGTTACTCCTGGCTCTGCATTCAGAAAACACTCCTGGCTTGGGGGACCATATGGTACGCCAGGGGTCCGTCCTGCAGTGGTCCATCCTGGGTCAGTTGCGCACAAGGCAAACACCCGAAAGCTGTGCCTCAGCTCCAGCCCCAAAAAACAAAATGTGTATTAACTTCACAGTACAGATGGGAGTGGAAAAAGCAAACTGTCTCAGTTACTTTGGGTGACAGTACAAAGTAGCATGAATTTTTGGAAGACATTAGAAGGTATCTACCTAAACTTAGAATGCATTTACTACTTGACACAGAAATTAGCTTCCTCAACTTCAGTCTTCTGCCATACTTTGCCCACATACAAACCATACAAATATGTGCATATACAAATAACACCAAAATATTGGAAATGACCTAACTTTCCATCAAGAGACTGTTAAAATAAGCTAGGATAGTTCCAGACACGAAGAATATTTTGTATTGAGTAAAGAGGAGTAAGGTATGTATGTAGGAATCCAGCCATAAGTGTTTTCCTATATCTTTAAGGATAATAACATTACTATAAAATGCCTCAGGGTCCCCTTCCAACTGACAGAATCTTGCTATTATTACTATTGCTATATATTACCCCAATCCCCATTGCCCTCCAGTGGCAGTTACAGGGGATCATTTTATAGATCATATAATTATCCTTTGGCAGGCCGGGAACACTAAGGATGGTGGTATGGGATACACTCTGGGATCATTGTATGTCTGAAACTCAATTATGAAGGACTTTGTAAATCACAATGGTTTTAATAAAATAAAATATAAACAAAAGAAAACAAAACAAAAAAAAAATAAAGGAACACACTTTTGGCTGGATTCCTACAATATAGAAGAACTATTTTTCCTGTTAAGTAGAGTCAACATTCATTATTACAAGAAAAAATTAAAAGTATAATCATATATTTGTTTCCAAGTGTATTTCCTCTTGTGTTTTTTAGAAAGAAAAGATATACATGCCTTCATATTCATAAACTCATAAACTATTTCTAGAATGGTACTAAAAAGGACTAAGAGAATTAGGGTGCCTAAGACATGAGAAAAAGTTTTTCTTTATATTTGTTAGTTTGAATTTTTTCCATATTGATTACAACACTCAGACTTTAAAAAATAGCAATGGGGGGTGGGGGGCCTGAGAGATAGCCTGGAGGTAAGGCATCTGCCTTCCAGGCAGAAGGACAATAGTTCAAATCCCGGCATCCCATATGGTCCCCGTGCCTGCCAGGGGTGATTTCTGAGCACAGAGCCAGGAGTAACCCCTGAGTGCTGCCAGGTGTGACCCAAATAAAACATATATATATATATATATATATATATATATATATATATATATATATATATATATATCAATGAGTATAAATTAATAGTTGTAAATAAGCTAACCTGCATCCACATTTAACTGAAAGGCACATGACTAACCATTTGATCACCTATCTGATCTATGAAAGAGTAATAAAGAGCAAGGAATAAATAATAGATAATAAAGAGCAAAAAATAGAAAAACATGGTTAGGAGCTTGAATGAAAGGCTGCCAGTGGAAAGTAGACTGAGATGAAGAAAACTCTTGGCTGGACATCAAATACTGGATATATATAGTCCATATAATCCACCCACTACAAAGGAAATCAGTCTCCACCCAGAAATCCCCTCACAGTCATTATTAAAACCATGGCTTCCATCTTTACTTACATTTCAGTAGTTGATTAAACTGTAGTTGTCTGTAACTCTTCAAGTTTTGACAACACCTTGTAGTCATCCTTTCTGCCCTGCCTTCTCTCTAACCTTCTATCCACACCCTGATATTGGATGTTTTTACCCAACATGGGTCACTCCCTCCATCAAATAACCAGAAATATCTCATGAGAAATAAAAGCTCGAGTGAGTGAAGAGATAAGAAGTAGCCCACTTCCTCCAAACATACACTTCTCAACTACCATGGTGTGGATCTGGCCTATTGGCTCTCATCCCAAAGAATAATGCTATTCCAATGCTACTACATGCCAAGAACTGGTCTAATATTTAAATGTGGATTATCTTATTTCTTTAAAAATAAACTAATAGGGACTGGTGTGGTGCGCTAGAGGTAAGGTGTCTGCCTTGTCAGCGCTAGCCTAGGACGAACTGCAGTTGGATCCCCCGGTGTCCCATATGGTCCCCCAAGCCAGGAGTAACCCCTGAGCGTCACCGGGTGTGGCCCAAAAACCAATAAATAAATAAATAAATAAATAAACTAATAAACCAGTAAGAAAGTTTCATTCTCTATCCATTCATTGGGTAAAGAAACTAGAATCTCACCAGTGAATCCAATATTAAATCTGGGGTCCAGAAACTTCAGAGCTCTGTGAATCCTGCCAAAGCTCAGAATCATCTAACTGCAAGATTCCAGACACATACCTGTGCACTGCTCCACTCCTCAGTGTTATTTTTTCAGTGACCATCTGTAAGACATGATCCCATTGATTCAAGGCTTTTCGAGGAATGAGGAGGCGAGAAGCTGGGCTTATGAGGTCACCATTTGCAATTAAGCTGGAGAAAGAGAAGAAAAGCCGATGAGTCCCCGCATCATTTGAAAGAGTCAAGCTTTGAAGCTATGCAATACATAGCTAGCCAAAAGAAGACCACACCAGAGCCAACCTGAAAGACTACGAGCTTCAACTTACAAGATGGTACAGGGTTCTTGTGGCGTTTTTCTGAAGCGAGCTGACACACTGATCTTGCTGTGTGTTACTGGTTTTACCTTCAAAAGCAAAGAAAGACAAATCACTGAATTTTGGCTAGTTGGGTGGATTTGGGTGGGTTTCGAAGGAAAAGCAACAAATTTCCAAGAATTTGACCAAGAAACACTGTGTCTTTGTTTATACCTGTGTTTTGTTCAACTTATATATTAAAACAACGGTACAATATAAAGTTCTGTCATCTGTCCTCACTCCATTTCAATTCACCTGCTCTCTGGATCCAAGTAAGTGTCCCCAATGGACACGTTCCCTTTTGCTTCCAATTCTCTTGACAAATATCTCATTTGCCATCAACTTTTCCTCTACACCCTAAAATCCCACTCCAGACAAACCCATTGTCAGATCCTTCTCTTCCCAACTTTAGAAGAAATGCATGCGACCTTCCAACCTCTCTTCCCTCTAGCATTTACCTGATCTACACCTTCACCACTGTTCCCCTTAGCTGTCTGTCTCAGAATACACATATCCCTTTATAAATTCATCCCATGTCTTAATTTTCTCTCTTGCTTCCTCTATTGGCTCTATTCATCACCAGCACCCTCCACCTTACTCATCTGCTTCCTCCTATCTTATCCTTTCTTCAGTCTTCTGCTCTCTGGCTTTCAAATGATCTTCGAAGCATAAAGTCCAACTAGTTTCTAGTTGGCCCACTAGAAACCCCAAGATCAACCTCTATGTACCTGGTTCCCTCTCCCATCAGTCTTTGACCCAGAATTTGAGTGACGCACTAGTTGAGTTATATTAACCCACAACCCTACCTTCTCAAATTGGGGTAAACAATTATTTCCACATCTAAAATTATCTTCCTCTCCGCTTACAATGTCCCTCCCCGACATGCTAAATTTCTGTTTGCTGTGCCCACTTGGTTATCATCAGTTCTCTCTCCATTTTTCCTTAGTTTTCTGTCTCAAAACTGTTTCTGTTTCTGTAGTATTGATGAGAGTAATTTTATCTTCAGGATATTTCCCCAATTTTTCTTTTAGAAAAGCTACTTAAAGCAAATGAAACTGATTAATAAAAATACAACGTTTATACCACTATATCTAATGGCAAGCACTGTAGTGTGTAATTTATGTGCATTACACATCATTTAATCATCAAAGTCATACCCTGAAGTGAGTTTTATTACCCTAACTCATTATTTAACAACTCAAGAAGCTGCAGGCTTAATTAATTAATTTGCCTAAAATCACACATTATAAAAGGATGACTTGTTAGTAAGCCTATTCATGTCTATGAACCTCCAATTACTTGTGATGTACTTTGCTAACTGTAGAAAGATCAAATAGTAGCTCTAAATTATTTATGGTGCTCTTGTTTCTATAAAATTATGCCTAGTTTTGAGAGGAACAAGATATGTTAACTCTGTGATTCTTCAATACCTAAAAACACTTTAATAAGATCTATTAGTTGCATAATAAATACTTATTGAAATTTAACTAACATAGACTCTAAGAAACATAGATCAATGAAATATCATAAATGACATATATGCATCAATCATTTCAAAGGAGTCATAATTATATAACGGGGAAAGGAGAATCTTTGGGAAATACTGTAGGAAACTACATGCAGAAAAGCATAAAACTGGAACCCAGCCACAAAAAAATCAATTCTAGATATATTAAACACTTAACTATAAGACCTAAAGCCATAAGATATAGAAAGATGGTTCCTTGACACTAATATTAGCAATGATTTTTTTGAAGGATGGAAAGATTTGAAAATAAAAAGAAAGGCAACAAAAGCAAAACTAAATACATGTAGCAGGACTTTGCACACAACTAATCCCTGGCATCCCACATGGTCCTCTGAACCCCACAAAGAGTACAAAGTCAGAAGTAACCCCTGCATACCTCTGGGTGTGGCCCCAAAACAAACAAAAAAAGACTATAAAACACCTTCCCAACAAAAGAAACCATCAGCAAAATGAAAAGGCAACCTACCAAACAAAAAATATTTGTAAATTTTATGTAGCTAGTCTTTGAATGCCCTCAGTCCATTTGATAGCATTTGTTCTATTGTAATGTTGATACAAGAAATCAACTACTAAAAAAAAGAATAAAAAGAAATCAACTCCTAGCCAGGAGTTGTCTCTGTGGACCCTGCACATTCTCACCACAACTGTGTGTTTTCTCCAGGAAAGTGAATTTTCTCCAACATCCCACAGGTGTGTGTCTGTCAGGTTCATGGACATGTCCAAAGTATTCTAGAGTGGGAGCGCATTCAGGTGGAGGAAGCCCTCTAATAGAAGATCATCTCACCTAGAGTCATTTCCTGCCTTGTGTTCTGAACTACCAGGATAGCCTCCATTTTATCAGTTCTCATAGATTGCTCCCTGTTAGTACTAGGAGGAAGGGATGCTTCGTACTATCTATCAACTGCATATGTTCTTGTCTGTGAGACTTGTCAAAATAGGTTACAGGATCCTTAACTAAAATACAGGTTGGAAAATGAATGGTCGCAACAATTAATTAATTAAGATAAGGATGTAATATCAGAAGGACTTTGGGTCTTTAGGAGCTTCATGATATAGACTTTTAGGGAAAATAAGACAATAAATTATTATTGTCCACCAAATGAATATTTATCCGGATTTTGTTTTGTTTTGGTTTGGTTTTTGGGTCACACACAGCAGAGCTCAGGAGTTCCTCCTGGCTCTATGCTCAGAAATCACTCCTGGCAAGCTCGGGGAACCATTTCGGATGCCTGGATTCGAACCACTGTCCTTCTGCATGCAAGGCAAATGCTTTATCTCCATGCTATTTCTCTGGCCCCTTTATCAGGAGTTTTAAAAGAAATTTGGAGGCCAGAGTGATAGCATAGCAGGTTTTTGCAGTGTTTGCCTTGCATGTGGTCAGTCTGGGTTCAATCCCTAGCACCCCAGAGAGTCCCCCAAGCACCACCAGGAATGACCTCTGAGCCAGGGGTAACTGAGCACCACTGGATATGACAGCAAAAACCAAAAAAACATAAAGTTTGGTGCTTTTTTAATTGTTTTGTTATTTTCTTCATAATCTATATATTTGTGACTTGCCCTTTGAAAAAATATTTTTGAGACCTAAGAATAATGTTAATTATTATACACCTAGCTATGGAAAGATAAAGTGTGAGACATACCCCTTCAGATGTCTCTGTGAGAACAGGGAATGGTTCTCATTGGCAAACAGTTGACCAGTAGTATTATAATAGCCTGTGGCTATAGAACCCAATCGAATGGAAAAAAATATTCATGAATAATTCACATGGTCACTTAGGGCCCAATAGAACTAAAATTCTTAGTTGGCTCTGTCAAGTGGGAAGGAAACTACCAGTAATTCATTATAGAATATGCCTAAAGCTAGAATGTGTCTTTATTCTTCATGGAATCAATAATGTCTTAAACATGCCAGTTTATTTGAAGAGTAAGCATATGACTTACTAGTGAATCAAAAGTAATAATTATTCCTAGGCTATAAGCTATAGATTGGCAGGTGGATAGATAGATAGATAGATAGATAGATAGATAGATAGATAGATAGATAGATAGATAGATAGATAGATAGATAAATTGATAGATAAATTGATTGACAGACAGAGGATAGACAATTGACTAAACATTTAGATAAGATTTTTCTTGGATATATTTCCAAAATCAAACTTGACAAAGTGATTAAACTCAGCTAGAATACAAATCACACACATCAATATATGACCCAAACTCTTGCATATTTAAGATTGTGCTTACTTCACACATGACCATTAAGAGTCCCCAAAATAGTTTAGTTTAAGCAGAATCCAAAAATGTCTAAGCAATTCATTGAAGTTGAGGTCACAAATTTTACATTATATTTAATAGGGATGTGTCATGGCTGATTCGCCATTGAAGTTAAAATCTACATAGAGATTCACCCTTAGATAGTACAGTGAGAAAGGCACATGCCTTGTACAAGACTAACCTCGATTCTATCCCAAGTATCCCATATGGTCCCCTGAAACCTGCCAGGAGTAATCCATGATTTCAAAAAACAGGAGTAAGGAGTAAGAGCTAAGCACCTCTGAGTGTGACCCAAAAATAAAACTAAAAAATACACAACTTAGAGGTGACATAGGGACAAATGGCAGAAAGTCATGGGCACAGAAACTTACTACATCGAAACCTTAAACACTAGTCTAACAAAATAACAACAAAAACCTACTTGACTAAAAAAAAATAAGAACCTGTGGGTTGGAACATATTATACAATAAACTATGAAGTGTTGTAAGTCGTGAGGTATTTTAAAGAATGAATGTTACAAAATATAAACTTAATAAAACCAAAAGCATTGCTTTCAAATACATACACTTAACATATTCACATCAGGGTTATCAACTGAGCTAGTGACTAATTTCAGACAGTTACTGAAATTCTAAACTCCAGAACCATTTGTCAGTGCTTCCTGTATGAACCAATTCAGTGCCTCACACCTCATTTTCCTGATCTGTAAAAATAGGAATAATCCTGCTAAACTAGCCCAAAGGGATGCTTCATGAAGTAAGTAATGAAGTGGTAATACCACTCCCTGGGGCTCTTAGGTTGGCTGCTTCAGAGAATCCATCTGCCTGAAATCTCACCAACTCTCACAATCCTAAGTCAAGGAAATCACATGCAGTATAAATATGGGAGTGAATTATGCTTGGAAATGCTAGTCTCAGAAGGTAATGTCCACTGATCTCTTGGAAAGACTCAGTACAATATTTGATCTTTTGTTTTTCATATGTTTAGGCCATACTCAGCAGTTCTCAGGGCTAACAGCTGGCTTTGCACTCAAGCATCACACCTGGCAAGGCTCAAGGGACTATATATGGTACCAGGGTAGAATCCAGGTTGGTTTCGTGCAAGGTAACTGGCCTATACCCACTATAGTATTGCTCCAGCTCTTCAATACAAATTTAAAAAATTGAATCACCCGGTGGTACTCAGGGGTTACTCCTGGCTGTCTTGCTCAGAAATAGCTCCTGGCAGGCATGGGGGACTATATGGGACACCGGGATTCGAACCAACCACCTTTAGTCCTGGATCGGCTGCTTGCAAGGCAAACGCCACAGTGCTATCTCTCCAGGCCCTGAATCGCTTTTTAAAATTATACTTCTGTTACCTATACAAGTCACTTTTTTGTTTGTTTTTGGGCCACACCTGGTGAAGCTCAGGGATTACTACTGGGTATGTGCTCAAAAATAGTTTGGGGGACCATATGGGATGCCGGGGATCAAACTAAGGTCCATCCTGTGTCAGCTGCATGCAAGGCAAATGCCTTGCCACTGAACTATCACTCCGGCCCCTATACAAGCACTTTAAGCTAGATGCTTAAATGGAGGAAAATGTGCTCATTTTTATTTGAAAAATATAAGCCAACCTCTACATAGTGCCTTCAAATTCAACTTTTTTTTTTTTTTTTGGTTTTTGGGCCACACCCTGTGACGCTCAGGGGTTACTCCTGGCTATGCGCTCAGAAGTTGCTCCTGGCTTCTTGGGGGACCATATGGGACGCCGGGGGATCAAACTGCGGTCCGTCCTAGGCTAGCGCAGGCAAGGCAGGCACCTTACCTCCAGCGCCACCGCCCGGCCCCAAATTCAACTTTTATTATTGTACAGATTTAAGAAAAGAAGTGGGTTGTCAAAAATGGCTGTCTTGAAAAACATTTTTAATACTTCAAAAAGGCAACAGACAGAATGCAAAGGGAGATACAATTATTTGCAAAATACTTATCAATTTCACCACTTTTGTCAAACAAGAAAAATGGCACAAAATGTTAGACACTAGAGTTGAGAGTGACTGACCAAGGGCTTAATACTGAGACATTCCGCAGCTACAGAGTGTGGGTAAGGTTCACAATCATCCTTTTTAAAAACAAGATTATAACTATCTCTGTTGGCATGGATATAGTGAGAAAAGAACTCTCCTTCACTGCTGCTGGGAATGCTGCCTGGTCCAAGCCCTATGGAAAATAGTATGGAAGGTTCTCAGTAAACTCAAATTTGAGCTGCCATATGACCCATAAATTCCTCTTTTGGATATCTATCCCCAGGACAGCAAAACATTCATCCAAAAGAATGTATGCACACTACAATTCATTGCAGCACTCAATACAATAGGTAAGACTTGGAAATCAAGCTAGATGTCCAACAACAGATGAGTAGATCATGAAGAAGTGATACATATATACAATGGAATACTACATAGCTGTAAGGAATGAGGCAATCATGCAATTTTCATTAACATTGATGAAACTAGAAGATATTATGTTAAATGCAGTAAGCCAGAAAAAGAAGAAGAGGAAGAAGAAGAAGAAGCAGAAGCAGAAGAAGAAGAAGAAGAAGAAGAAGAAGAAGAAGAAGAAGAAGAAGAAGAAGAAGAAGACGATGAAGAAGAAGAAAAAGAAGAAAAAGAAGAAGAAGAAGAAGAAGAAGAAGAAGAAGAAGAAGAAGAAGAAGAAGAAGAAGAAAAAGAAGAAGGAGAAGGAGGAGGGGCAGGAGGAGAAGAAGAAGAAGAAGAAGAAGAAGAAGAAGAAGAAGAAGAAGAAGGGGAGGGGAGGAGAAGAAGAAGAAGAAGAAGAAGAAGAAGAAGAAGAAGAAGAAGAAGAAGAAGAAGAAGAAGAAGAAGAAGAAGGAGGAGAAGGAGAAGGAGGAGAAGGAGGAGAAGAAGAAGAAGGAGGAGGAGAAGAAGAAGAAGGAGGAGAAGAAGGAGGAGGAGGAGGAGAAGAAGAAGAAGAAGAAGAAGAAGAAGAAGAAGAAGAAGAAGAAGAAAGAAGAAGAAGAAGAAGAAGAAGAAGAAGAAGAAGAAGAAGAAGAAGAAGAAGAAGAAGAAGAAGAAGAAGAAGAAGAAGAAGAAGAAGAAGAAGAAGAAGAAGAAGAAGAAGAAGAAGGAGAAGAAGAAGGAGGAGAAGGAGAAGAAGAAGGAGGAGGAGGAGAAGGAGGAGGAGGAGGATAAATACAGAATAATAACATTATGTGTGGTTTTTAGAATAACTGCGTGAAGAAACGCAATGGTCTAAATGGGAGTTGTCTTGAACACCCTTGGCCCCATAGTTTACTGAGGAGAAGGAAAGAAACTGAGTGGAAAAGGAAAAACACATATATGAAAGGATGAGGCTGCAGGGGCCAAGCAGTCTCAGATGCATTGGTGGTTTTAAAAAAAATAAAAGGACAGAACTAAATATCCAAGCCAAAGGCAACAACAAAAGAATCAAGAGACCCAAACTTGAACAACTTAAACTTAAAATGGGCCTATTATATTGACAAACTGGAAGCGGGGAGTGGTATGGGATGCACCTGGGGAACATGGATGGTGGGAAGTCATCGCTGATGATGGGATTTGCCCTGATTCATTGTCTGTCTGAACCCCAACTATGCAGTACAATGGTTTCAATAAAATTAAATTTAAAAAGAAATAACTAAATAAATAAGAACAAGAGTATCATTTTAAGTGGAAGGAAGATGCCTGTAGTGTCTGATATATGTCACGGTCCAGTCAATCATGTTGAACACATGTTCTGTGTTGCTAGAACAACTGACGATTGTTAGTAACTCTGTCAGAGGGCTTGAATGCTGGAAATGTCTCCTAAATTCCATGGAATGCAGCCAATTATCACTGAGATACCACAGATGTATAAACTAAAAGATATTTGAGAAAGAAAGTTTACATAATAAGAGTTAAGTGGAACCAGAGCACAAAAGGTAGGGTGCTTGCCTTGTATGCATCTGATCCCTGGCACCCTATACAGTCCCCAGAGGAGCACCAAGCATGATCATTGAGTGCATAATCAAGAATAAGTCCTGGGCCCGGAGAGATAGCACAGCGGCGTTTGCCTTGCAAGCACTGATCCAGGACCAAAGGTGGTTGGTTCGAATCCCGGTGTCCCATATGGTCCCTCGTGCCTGCCAGGAGCTATTTCTGAGCAGACAGCCAGGAGTAACCCCTGAGCACCGCCAGGTGTGGCCCAAAAACCAAAAAAAAAAAAAAAAAAAAAAGAAAAGTCCTAAGCACCGCTGGGTGTTGCCCTCCCACAAAAAATGTTTTTAAACACCATAATAAGAGTTGAGGATCCCAACCAAATTTTCTAGGAATGTCAACTTTCTATCTATAGATGGTGCCATTTTGGATCTTAATCATTTTTATTATTTATTTTATTATGTATTATTCTTTTGTCATATTCTAATCAGCAAATTCACATAGGTTATCTGGGACAAAAAGCCGAACTAGCTTCCGGAATAAAATCTTTGCTATTATCTGACACGCTTTCAGATATAAGGCAATAGATTATGAAAACTGATACGAATTTAAATTTTAAAAATGCATCTGGTATGTTTGTCATCAAAACTATTTTTTAACTGATCTTTTATCTTTTATTCATTTTCGTTTTTCTTTCTGTTTTAGGGCCACACCCAATGGTAGGCAGAGGTTAGTACTGGCTCTGTACTCAAGAATCATGCCTGGAAGTGCTCAAGGGATGGTACATGATGCTGGAGACCACATAGAGGTCAGCCACATGCAAGACAAGTGCCTTGTACCCTCTACTATCCCTCCTGACCCTAATGTTTATCATTTTCAAGTAAACTAAAGACAATTTCTCTTCTGAGTTAGAGGTAGAAGAATGATGGGGACCATTGCTGCCACCATAAAATTAAAAATTAAGAGAGAACTAAAATGTGTAGTTATTTTTAAATGCTGAAAGAGCTTAGGATGCAAAAAGAAAAGTAAATAAACTTAATTCCAGTGAGAGGAGTGCCTTTCTAATTAAAACTTAAAAGTGCTCTCATTAAACAAAACAAGATATTTTTTGGAGACAGTGAGTGAGGAGACTGTATCTTGGAGGACAAGATGGGGAGCAAAAGTGGAGGGTGGGAGTGAAGAACATAGATAGAGACAGCTTGCCAGTGAGGTAAATAGCTCACAATTGATCTCTAAATAGACAGAGATTTCTCGAAGGCCTGCCAGCAGGAAAGAAAATCCTACTTTCATCTACTACATGTTGGCAATAATAAACAAACTGAGACTAATAAAAGCTGCAATTCATGGTCTATACCCAGCTCAAGGAAGGATTACCCTGAGATTAGTCTCTAGTCCTAATATAGGCCAACAAAGATGGGCTATACTTTTTGCTAGGGTAAATATCTTCCATGTCCAAATTCAGTAAATTTTATGCACAATATAGAATATATAAAAAGGCCACAAACCATGTAAATAAAAAGAAAAGTCTGAGGCATTATCAAGAGAAAAAATAAAATCAAACTCACAAATGATTGAGATATTGAAATTCACCAAGAAGAATTGTTAAATTATGGCAACTATATAAAAAAATTTTCAAGGAAAAAGCTAGACAGTAGAAATTGAAATTTCAGAAAACAAAATTCTAGAGATAAAATACAAAATATCTGAGATGAATATTTCACTCCAAGGGCTTAATAGTAAATTGATTTGCACACGCATACACATACACACAACATGAGTTTGAACTACACAGGTCTACTTATATGTACATTTTCTTGTAACAGAAGATGTAAAATTACAGCTTAATGAACATATTATGACATTTTAAATGTTTATCCTCCTTATAAGATTCTTAGTTTATTGTAAGAATCTAGTATTGGGGGCAGAGAGCAAGCACAGTGGTACTGTGTTTGCCTTGCATGCAACCAACCCAGGATGAACCTGGGTTTTATTCCTGGCATCCCATTTAAAAACATTTTTAAAAAAATTTAAAGGGGACCAGAGAGATAGCACAGCGGTAGGGCGTTCGCCTTGGATGCAGCTAATCCAGGACAAATGGTGGTTCAAATCCCAGCATCCCATGTGGTCCCGAGAGCCTGCCAGTAGTAATTTCTGGGCACAGAGCCAGGAGTAATCCCTGAGCACCACCAAATGTAACCCTAAAACTCCCTTAAAAATTTTTAAAAGAATCTAGTATTAACACACAAGATAAAAAAATATGTTTTAAAAAACTCAGATTAAGGGCCAGAGATGTGACTCAAGAGTAAAAGACTTCCCTTGCACCTGTGGGGTTCTGGATTTAAGCTCTAGCACCACAGAAAACTTGTTAATTAAAATTAGGACCAATAATTGTAATATGCATCAGAATTTCTTAGATGCTTTAATTAATAATGACATTTCTTCCTCAAGATCCCATTCTACAGGACCAGAAAGATAATACAATGGGTGGGTAGAGTGCTTGCCTTGAATAACACCAACCATGTTTCGATCTCAACATCCCATATGCTCCCCTGAGCACCTCCAGGAGTGATTCCCTAGGAAAGAACCAGGAGTAATCCCTAATCATCATTGGGTACGGCTCCCCAAAAAATGACATTCTGAGGATATCATCACAGCAAGTGTATAGAAAGAAAAGAGGGATATCTCCATCCATCAAGGTCACACAGGAAGCAAAGGACCCATCATATGAATCTATCTACTCTTATTCTAGGACCAAGGTTGATTTCTACATGAATATAGCAAAATGAAATGACTCACATTTCAGAAAGAGCAGAAATAGTAGACATATATTTGCACCATTTGAATAGGATCTCTCTTAAATCATGTATAGCTGAATATATGCAGATTATGAACATGAACTGCATATCTAGACCACCCTTGTTCAATGGTCTAAATATCTTCCCCATAATTGTGCATTTCTCTTCGAATAGCTGCTTCCTTTAAATACTTTTTCAAATATTATTTTCAAATATTTCAAATATTCTTTATATGATTATATATGAATAAGATAGAGAAAACCAACTAAATGTTTGATCCTCTCAGTCTTCCCTAAATCTCTAGACATTCCAGAAAGGCATGATATAAAATCAGTCTAGCCATGAAAACTTTCAGAGAGAATTTTTTTTCCAGCCTTGTTATACAATAAGAAAAATTTCCAGCCATACCAGTCTGAAACCCTAATTCTAAAAGATGCCTCTAATTATGCTGAACAAGCTGTTTAAAACATTCCCAGAAGAGTCCAATTAGTTTCCTTGAGCTGATGAAACTTCTCAGCTCTACCTGGATCCCATACAGGTGTCTGTTTGCTGTACCAAGAGCTGATCCCCAAGGAAGGGTTAGGATTTATCCATCAAAGAATGGAAGAAATTGCAATGCCTTCCCCACAGGCACCAAGATCGGGTACCTTAGGATCAGGCTGCAGATTTGTCTTTTGAACTTTTCTCTAAAAGACTGCCTCCCTTCACAGAATCAGAAAAAAACATTTCAAAAAAAATTACCAACTTAAAACAAATATAACTATTCAAAACCTAACAAAGTAAAGAATTTCTTTTTCACTTATAAGTTACCCAGAGTAGGGGCCGGGCGGTGGCGCTAAAGGTAAGGTGCCTGCCTTGTCTGCGCTAGCCTTGGACGGACCGTGGTTCGATCCCCCGGTGTCCCATATGGTCCCCCAAGCCAGGAGCAACTTCTGAGCACATAGCCAGGAGTAACCCCTGAGCATTACTGGGTGTGGCCCAAAAATCAAAAAAAAAAAGTTACCCAGAGTAACATTAGTTATAAATTTGTCCCAAAGCATAGAAAGTACAATATCAAATATGAGCCTCCATGGAAAGCCCTGCCTTTCTCAATTTAAATGTGAAACTTGAACTGATCTAAAAATAAAAAAAGCCTATAAATCTATTTAAAATCATCCAGGCCATTTTCTAGAACACCTCAAAATGTTAATGATTGGCCTTCTGATTTCACTTTCTCTTTAGTGCACTTTGTAGAATGTACTAATTCTCTTTAGTGCACTCTAGATGGCTTTCTAAAACCACATAATTCTAACCATTCTGCTTAGTGTTGGCCTCACTTTTATTAATTTTATTCCAAAGAACTTCTTTTCAGTAGGCCACTATCATATAGGAAAACTAAACAGAACTTGAGTCATTTTTAAAGTATTCGGAAATAAGTCTGACTGAGTTCCACTAATGTGATGCTGCAGAGAATAATATGACCCCTTCAAGTTAAAGAATAACCAATTAACCCAAGCAAAGTTTTAAAAGAAATTACAGGAAGTGCTGCTAACTACTGAAAAAGAACATGATTTTGGCTTGTATCCTCTACTGTATTCCTTCCTAATTTACTATGAAAATATATACATAGATGTGCTTGCCATTTCACTGTTGTCATTTTTGTTTGCTTTGTTTTCCCAAATGGGATTTGAGCTACCCAACCAAGGTAGGCAGTGAAATGCAAAATTTCCACTAGAATGCAAAGCAGCTGGAAGTGTGTAGGTAGCAAGAAGAAAGTTGGCAATGCCCTGCATGTTGGCACAATCAGGGGCAGGGCATAGCTCCCTCCTGAGTGGTTGGCAGTCATGGAGTCCCCAGGTCTCTCATGGAAGAATGTGCCAATAGTACATAAATATCCTGCACTCACCCATTCAAAAATACTATGAAAGCATTAAGTTAATGTACCAATAGAAGGCACAGAACAGACCCTAGTATTTCAGCTACTATTTCTTTTAGCCAGAAGATAAGTTCTCTGCTCTATTCCAGAGAATTCTGTGCCCTTGGGCAGAGAAGGGTGTTCTCTCTCATTGAGTTTATTAGTGAATGACCTGGGCCTCAAGAATGCGAAACAGTAAAGAAGAAAGGGGAAGAATAAAACTGCAAGGTATAACTCGAGTTTATTGGATTGACCATTAGAATTAAACACTAGTACCTACTCATTGAATAAGTTTCCTGAGGCCATGAATTTACCAAGCTGGGTAGCCCCTAACTAGTGTGATAGAATGAAGGGACTGTAGGTTGACCACCTCTCAACCAGTCTTCAATTCCCCAAATTCTCCAACAATATTGAAGTCCAATTAGAATGCAACCTACCTTGACCAAACAGGAGTAACCCCTGAGCACTGCTGGGTGTGGCCCAAAAAAACAAAAATAAATAAATAGATAATAACAGTAAAATATTTTAAGTAATTGTATATATTTTAATTTTATATTTGTGGTGCTGCCAGGGATCATACCCAGGTCTTCTACATGCAAAGTTCACACTATACCATAGACTTTCATCCCTGGTACTAATATAAATTTTAAGAGTTGAAAATGACTTTGTGTCTAAATGTCTATGCCTAACTATCAAAGAATTTCTAAAGCTAATAGGGATCCCTAGGACTGGAACCAAATGTTGTTAAGTGCAATGACTGGGATCCCATTTAGATATCTCTCAGATATATCTGACTATGATATAAAATTCACTAAGAATATGGTTCATTATGGACTGGAGCAATAGTACAGCAAGTAGGGAGTATGCCTTGCACTTGGTTGACCAGGGTTTCAATTCCTGGAATCTTGTGTGATCCCCCAAGCCCATCAGGAGTGATTCCTGAGTACAGAGCCAGGAGTAACCCTTGAGCACTGCTTGGTGTGGTTCAAATAAAAGAACGTGGTTTATCAAGAGATCACATGTCACACAGGAGTAGAACCCTGGACTCCATCCTACACACCACCTCAAAATGGATTAGACAAGCAGATGTTTCATAATATCATTAATTTCAGGGGCCAGAGTGATAGCAAAATGGGTAGGGAAACTGTATCGCACACAACCAAACCAGAATGGTTCCCTAGTATCCTACATGATGCCCTAAGCCCAGGCAAAAAAATGATTCCTAAGAGCAGAAAGTACAGAGCTAGAAGTAATCTCTGAGCATCACCAGGCCCAAAATATAAATAAATAAATAAATAAATAAATACAAATCATCATCTTCAGTTCAGTGTCTCACTACATGCCATTATCCATAACCACACAGTTCAGAAGTGATTAAATATGAATTAACAAGACCAAGTTAGAAAGAAAAATATCCTAAAATTAGAAACATTTCCTGGGCCGGAGGGATAGCACAGCGGTAGGGCATATGCCTTGCTTGTGACTGATCCAGGAGGGACTCAGTTTGATTCCTGGCATTCCATATGGTCCCCCAACTTGCCAGGGACGATTTACAAGTGCAGAGCCAGAAGTAACCCCTGAGCACCATTGGGTGTGGCCCAACAATCAACCAATAAAGTTTTAAAAAAATAAACAATTCCTAATATGATTACAATACCTTATATCATAGAGATGATGCTACTGGTCAGCATTAGTCTAAAAGGTTTAAAAGAAGTCCACATGCAACTAATTTGTAATGGACACACTTGATATGTTAGTGCAGAGACCTTCAAAAAAATTTTTCTTGGAGTAAGACTAAAAGTGAATTAAAAAATTTCACTAAGGTCTTCCTTCAAATTAACTCAGCCTCCAAGTTCACTGTTACCTTTTCAAGCTATTGTTTGTGTGTGTGCTAAAATAATAACTACATTCCTGCAGCTAGAGAGATAGTAAAGACAGAGGGTAAGGTTCTTGCCTTGCATGCAGTTGGCCCATGTTTGAACCCCCACATGCCATCTGGTCCCCCAAGCACTGCCAGAAATAATTCCTGAAAGTAGAGCCAGGAGTAAGCATTAAGCATGGCAGGTATAACCCCCTCCATATTTTTAAATAACTATATTTGTCTGATAGAAACAAACTTTTATTTCCAGAAATACACTTTAAGGTCAAGGTTTTGAACTAGAAAATGATACAGAAGGGGACCCAGAGATGATTCAGTGTCTATCCTGCAATCATGAGGCTTCAAGTTCAAAACCTGGTGCCACCAGAAATTTGTACTCTAAGAACAAATACAAATTAAAAGTAACAGGTTTCCTTCTCCTTGCTGAAAGAAAATAGGAGATTTTCCTCCCCACCCTTCTCTTTTGTTCTTAGAGTATACTGCTTTTCCTAGTTTCTGTGGAAGGACAAGAGCTGACTTTGGTGTACTGAAGTCTAATTTCGATGGGTAATTTGCTCCAAGTCGCAAAACTATTTCCTGCCATGCAGTTATACAGTTTGTTTTTCTTCTAAATCAAGACAAATAGCCAACACAGATGGTGACCTCTGTCACCCCCAACTGCTTGCATCTGCTTGGCCATTTCTGTCCTTGCAAACTCCTCTTGTCTTGCCTGTAATGTGCATTATATTCAAGGCTGATGTTGACTCAATCATAAAATTGCTTTTTATTTTCACTACCGCTGTGAAGAGAATTTCTGGGCTGAGATGTTTGTGTCTGTAAATGTATTTTACCCACTTAGCACCCCCTGTTCTGATGTGCAGTGCTCTACATACTATCACTTCCTGGCATCTTTTGCAAAATAAATAAATAACTTCAACCCAATCACAGGAAAGCATCATGTAAACCCAAACTGAAGAACATTCTCTAAACTGAAAGCCCTTCAAAAGTGTCAAATCATGAAAAACTGAGGTACAGGTTTGAAGAAACCATGAAGCAGGACAAGTCCATGCAATGTGTTACCCAGAATTTCATTTCTAGACCAAAAAGAAGAAATGAAATGGGAAAACTGGCAAGATTTGAGTAAGATCTATAGATGAGGTCATTGTGTAGGTTTTAATTTCCTGCTTTCCATAATTACACTTTGGTTATATAAAATATTAATGGGAGTTGGGTGAAGCAGCGTTCACAAGGAATTCATGCCATGGGCTACTATGGTCTAAAGTTACTTCAAAATAAAACCTTCAATGGCTGGAGAAAAAGTTCAATGGTGCAGTTAGCATGTACTCAGCCCATGGAGCCTTCTCTGTGGTCTTGTTTAAGTTTTAATTTTGAAATAATTCTCAATAAGTTTGATTCCCCAAATCAAATCCCCAAAGGTGCTCCTGCATATCTCCACGCACAATCCCAAATCAATAAGCCTGAATCAGCCCCCTTAGGACTGCCTTGTATGATTCAACAAGAGCAAAAGAAAAAGAATCACAAATTCACAAAAAAAGAAGTCAAGCAAATGTAATTTGAATGCCCTTTCCCTTAACTAAATCTCTTAAATATAAAACTTTCTTGCTCTGTGTTCCTTCCCTCCTCCAGGGAGGGATGACAATCCCACATTTAAAAGGGAATAAAAAAATGTCTCATGAGACAACCAATACTAATCTCTACTTGTGTAACTTGGCTAAACTTGGGAGCTCTGTCATATAATTCCATTTGGGTTTTGATCTAGTTTCAAGGAAATCTGAACCTCTATTATTTTTGTTAAGGTGAGAGACAAGCTGAGAAGAATAAGAGAAAAAGATAGGCATGCTAAATTTGCCACTAAATTAATTACTAGTTTTTGCTCACTAAAACTAAAAAAGCAGCTATCTTCGAAACATCAGTCAAGGCTTTTGTTACTAATACACAAAAGGAGCCTAGATTTTTATTTCCACATACCAGGCTTCCTAATGCAGAACAATAAGAAACAATGGTTTGTTGTTAACCAATGACCCTAGCTTAATTGGAAAAATATTTGCTTTTCCTTGGGGTAGAAGTGGGTCAAAAGAACCTCACCTCCACATCAAAACTGCACCAGTCAGGAGGCCAGAGCACATGATGTAGATAAAGAAGAATGCTTAAGGTTTATGGAGGGTTTTTTTTTCTTAATTAAAAACACAAGAAAAGAAAACATCAGAAGATCTCCCAAAAAGTAAGAGTTCAAAGCTATTCATGACACAATGATCCTTCCCTTATGTAATTAACTCGCTTCCAACTTATCTTCAGTGGACAGAAGTAAAAAGCATTCTCTTGAGAAGAATAAAATATGAATAAGAGGGCTCAGAGAGATAGCACAGTGGTGTTTGCCTTGCAAGCAGCTGATCCAAGACCAAAAGTGGTTGGTTCGAATCCCGGTGTCCCATAGGGTCCCTCGTGCCTGCCAGGAGCTATTTCTGAGCAGAGAGCCAGGAGTAACCCCTGAGCACCGCCAGGTGTGGCCCAAAAACCAAAAAATAAACAAGTAAATAAATAAATAAATAAAAGTACAAGACTTTTATGGAAAATACACAAAGAAGAAAATATGGATTTGACCCAGTAAAACCTGCAAGAAAAAGAGGTTTCTATTTTCTGTGTAATTCATTGTAGGAAAATCAAAATTCATTCCCTCTTTGTACCATCTTTTTATAGTCATCCTCTCTCCTCTCTTTTTTCTCCTATTCCTTTTGTTTCTCTCTTCCTTCCTTTCCTTCCCATCTTCTATTCCTCTGTCTCTACCTCCCACTGGTAAAGAACAATGGAACTTTGATACCTAAAATAGATATTTCAAAAGAGTTTTACATCAAATGTAATGAAATTTATCTCATTCCCAATCAGATATTGCAGGTAGGGGCCGGAGCAATAGCACAGCGGTAGGGCATTAGCCTTGCATGCGACCAACCTGAGTCAAATCCAGGTTTGATTCCTGGCACCCCATATGCTCCCCTGGAGCCTATCAGGGACGATTTCTGAGCAAAGAGCCAGGAGTAATCCCTGAGCGCTGCCAAGTGTGGCTCAAACACACCCACCCACACACACACTCTCTCTCTCTCTCTCTTTCTCTCTCTCTCTCTCTCTCTCTCTCTCCCCGCTCTCTTTCTCTCTCTCTCCTCTCTCTCTCTCTTTCTGCAGGAAATTGTAATCAGGAGGCCCTTGAAGTGGACTTTGCCATTGGAATCATTCAAAATCAGTGAGTGAGCTACAAGGCATTCACTTTCTCACAAACAGCCCTTTTCTTTCTCTAATAGAGTTCTCAGATAAGCCCTTACATCTCACAAGTATGACAAGTGTCAAAGTATCCCCCAGATCATTGTCAGTAACAAACTTGCTCTAAGAATGAATCAAAGATTTCATTTAGGGGGGAGCTGAGCAATAGCACAGTGGGTAGGAAGATTGCCTTACACATAACTGACCCAAGTGTAATCCCCAGTATCTCATATGTTCCCCAAGCCCACCAGGAGTGATTCCTAAGTGCAGAGTCAAGAATAACCCATAAGCACTGCCAGGTGTTGCCCACAAACCAAAATGATTTCAGTTAGATTGGCACATTTTTGAAAATCAAATGTGTCCCATAAAATTTTCTATAACTCCAAGTTACAGTTAGCTGGTGGGATGGTCTTTAGTCTTCTAAAATCTAGACTGCTAAGTTTGCTCTTCAAGCCTATGTTCTAGAAGTATGTATTGCTTGCCTATTTGCATATATGTCTGTTTGCCTCTTCCATTTTCCTATGTTTTCATTTAAACATAGATTTCCTCTCATTTTTTTCTCTCTCCTATTCATTAGCCCATCTGCTTTCAGTCTTGAGCAGGGTTTAGTCTTTGGCATACTTTCAGGACCCACTTACTAGAAAATAAATAAAATAAATATTTACATACATGTGTGACATTCATCACATGTATTTTACCATATCTCTTATTTTTAAAAAAAACATTAAAATTTTAATAACCTTTGAGCAACTCATTATATACTTTAGTATGAAACTCATTAGTTCATACCCCTAACCCCACTACCATATAGAATTCCAGAACACAAATAAGTAGAATTTTTCTTCATTATCATCAAATATAGAACTATAAAATTAAGGCCATTGATCAAGTTTCACATGAAGTTTCAAAATCATATACAAACACTGAAATTTTCTGCTCTGGTCAACTGAAATGATTGAAAAAGTGCATGTACCTCTGACTATTTGCATGTTATTAGCAAAAAACCCACACATTCAATTCTTCCTGTTGATGAAGGGATGAGTAGATACCAAAAAACCAATCCACTACTATTGAAAATTAAAATTTATTATAATTAGTCATTTTTAATTTTTTAATATTTTATGATCTCCCTTTATTAATCTAAATAAAATCAGTCTTCATTTTGGGGCTGAAGCAATTGTACAGGAGTTAAGGTATTTGCCTTGCACATGGCCAACATGGCATCCCATATGGTCCCCAAGCACCACCAGGAGTAATCTTGAGTGCAGAGCCAGAAGTAATCCCTGAGCACTTCCAAGTATGGATCAAAAAAAAAAAAAAAAAAACTTTGTGAACCCTACATTTGTTTCTCCTAGTCTTCAAGGTGTTATCCAACTCCATCCTCTATCTCAATTTTACTTACATAATTAATTTTCACCCCAACAATCTGCTTTTAATCCATTTCTTAACGTCATCATTTATAATGAAGCTATAAAGTGCTAGTAGTAAACAAAACTGGTGTTCTTCAAATTAAATAATTTTAAGACCTAGTAAATGCACTAATGTTTCTTTTACATTTATTAGTCTCTGGTTAATAATGTCCTTAGTTAATTTACTTTAGTTCACATTTTTTTCTCTCCAACAAATAGATAAGAAGCTAAATACAAGGCTAATGGATTTAGATAATGTTCTTCCATTTCAAAAAAGAAAAAAAAATAGAGAGAGAGAGAGAGAGACAACATTCTGGGTAACATCTAAAACCCCTAACAATGAATAAGAATAATGCCAAAATATATCAAAAACCAAAGATAAATACTTTCTCCAAGAACACACTTGGAGTTCTTGGGAGTGTGTTCTTGGAGAAAGTATTTATCTTTGGTTTTTGATATCTTTCGGCATATATATACATAAATGTGGCAAGCTTTTCTTCTCAGGTCAGAGAGTGGATTCCAAATACCCTTCCTATTAGCATAGACTTGTAGGCAACTGAGGATTTTAAAGTGAATTCCCCTGCGTAGATTTACTTTTATGGTTATTAGATCTCCAGGTAATAAAGACTTTCGATTCCTGTAAGTAACCTCCAAGGAATCTCAAACTGGCAGTGCTTTGCACACCTGAAGCTGAGTGATGCTTCTGAATTTGGTTACCTGAGATCCATAGCCAAACGTGCCATAATTGCCCAAACTAGCTCTGAAATAGAATGGTACTGTGTCCTTCTGGATTTCTGCCTTTCCCTGAATGTCTCTTGAACTGATTCTCCATGACCCAGACCCTCCTACAAGAAACTTTTCTCTGATCCTCTTGCCATGTAAAACTTACTGTATTCTCTAGAGTTCGCTTCTCAATTTTCACCAACTTTGGGTTTACACACTGACATGTACTTATCACATGCTACTGTTAATTGTATGCACTCTTGTGCCACTCTCACCACAGAAAGCAAAGGGCCACATCTTTCTCATTATTTGTCCTAGTCATCCAGTTCAGCATTTGACACCTGGTCAACATCCACTGGACAATTCTTGATAATTAAAGCTCCAAGACAAATATCTTTTTCTTTTTCCAATTTCCAATAAGTAATTTGAATTTTTTTAGTTGTTGTTGATTTGGGGGTCACACCCTGCTATGCCCATGACTTACACCTGATCTGCACTGAAGAGTTACTGAAAACCATATGGGATGCTAGGGGTTGTAGGTCGGCTCTATGCAGTGCCCTACCCTCTGTACTATTTGAACTTTGGATCCCAGAATCTGTATTGAAACTTAGGTCTATTTTGTTCCCAAAACCATGTTTTTTTTTTCCTGCTATGTCTTGCAATCTTTCAAGGACAATGTTCAACCAAAGTATTCAAATAGAAACATATGTGTATTTTCTACTGACAGAAGGTTATAACAAGGTTTAGAGAAATAATTCTGGATAAATAAATTTAGCTTCCAAGAATATATGTAAATATGTAATAAGCACAAAGACCTGTAAAAATAATTAATAAGCCAATTAAAAGAAAGAGGTTACCTTCATTTTTTTGTACAAACAATATTGCTTGAAAAGCAATTATTTGTTTGCTTGTGGATAGGCTTGTTGTTATGAGCATAAAATTTCAGATTATGTAGAAAAACAAGTTCAAATAAATCTTTTATCAAAATATATTTATTGAAAAAGTACTTGGAAAAAATGCCACTTCATTGAAGGAAAAGATTCATTAAAATGAAATAAAATTTTGCTTCATTTCAATTTCTCATTTTTATCCCTTGATCTCCAACCTATAATTTTCTGCATGGAAATCAGATACATTGGAAAAAAAACTCAACATCAGCAGCAGAAAGTGGAGAGGAATCTCTTGCATTGCCTCAAAATGGAACCAATCTATTTCCATGGTTAATTTTGGTTTTACACTAAAAAATATACCTCAAAACTATGCGCCTTAATAATATTCAGTAAAATAAATTCTAACAAGCCATAAGAAGACAGAAAAGTAGGACCACGTGTATCACTAACTCTTCTTGGGTCTATCTGCCACCAGCCTTTGTGTTTTTAATGTTAAAATGAAGGCAGAGGTGAATGAAAAGCATGGAATGGCTCATGTGTGTTCAGATTTCCACATTTTATCCATCCATCCCCTAGTTCAGTGTCTGATACTATGAACTACTAAAGAGGAAAAGAAGCACATTGATATCTTGGAGATGGGGAAGAAAAAAATAGTTGACCCAATGTTAATCCCAACTAGTTTTCAGTGTACTCCTTACTAGGGAATGTGGAAATTTTCTTTTAATGTTCCAGTAAACGTGCTTAAGGATTACCATACCCCAATTAGTCATAACTACAAACTAGAAGGCAGTTTTGTTTGTAAAAGTTGTCTAGTCCATTCCTGGTTGATCCCTCCCGGTATTACTTTCATTATGAGCACTCAGTAGACTACCTGTGTTTAGATGTCTTGCTGCAATTAGGTCTCCAGGTTACCGACTCCCAAACAAGTCTCAGTTGGATGTAACTTCTAGACATACATTTCCAGAGTCTAAAACTTCCCATGTGCATCAAAAGAGAAACTGGGGAGTGAAAGAGCAAATCAAAGTGAAGGGTCAGCCTGCACAAAATTAGGTAACCTGGCACTCCAGGGTCATCCGCTCTGGTTCAAAGGGGAAAAACATTGTCTCCAAAACTGTTTGAAAACTTGACTTATTAAAATGGACCAATGTTGGTAGAGGCCTTTGGATTGGTCCTCATATTGCCTTCTAATTAGATGCCTCTCGATTGCTTCCTTTGGGTTACGTGTTAAAAAGATGTTTCTCCATAGCCTCCTAATCTGGGTTTTCCCCTCCCCTTGCGGGGTGGGCTTTGTTTATCCCAATAAAGGCTACTCAGGAAGCCTGGAGGAGGAGCTGCCATCTTGACTCATGGTTCCAAGTGGTGGAGCAACTGGCTTGTGGGTGGACAGCTTGCAGTGTTAGTTTATGGCCTGCTTGTCCTTCCCAAAAGTGTGTGGATTGTTTCCTGAGCAGAATTGCTGCTAGACCTGCTTCTCTTGTCCTACCCGGACTTGGGGCATCGGGGTCCCTTTCCCTCTCTGGGAATTGTGGAACACACAACTCAACATTTTACAGACCACCAAGAAGATGACAAGAAGTTTTTATCTTATAAATTTGCTCTGTGAGTAAGACAGTTTATGCTCTTGACTCATTGCTGATCCAGCCTTCTCTGGATCACTGCAAGGAGGAAGGCATCCTCCTCCAGAGAGGAGGGAATTCAGAAGGGAATGGTAGAGAACCAAGACCACTGAAGTGGAGGGACACCAGGCAAAGGAAACATATTTTAAACCACCATTCATTCTAAAATAATTCTAAGAAATCATATTTAAACCACCATTAATTCTAAAGAAGGCCAAACTGCACTTTTAGTTTCCAATTCTATGATGACTATTTCTCCAGAACATTGGTTGATAGTTTTGTGCTCTCCAATATTTAAATTGCAGGCTCAGGAACTAAATATTTTCATCATTAACATGAACTTAGTATAAAAAGCAACTGACGCATTTTTTTCTCTTTTAAAAATACATTATTTGTGGAAAAATAAATATGAAAACAAAAGGAAAAAGTGAATGATCTTTTCTTACCCTTTTTCAGCACCACATACATCAGCTTGCCTGCTTGTGCCCTCAGTATTTCCATATGTTTCCCCTTCTTGGACTCAACCACAGTCCTCTCACCCACTCAATAAAATCTTCCTTATTTAACTTGCATGCAAGGCAGGGGGAAAGTTGCCTTGTATCACAGAATTCCCACAGTTCTTTCTTCACTTATCATCCTATAATAGGCATCAAGCCTTAGCTCAGCTATGTTAATCAATCAATCTATGGCTAAAGAAATTTTGGTAAAGATGCACAATGAAATACTGCTTCTCTATGAAAATTTATGACATTTTTGCACTTTGCCACAACTGAAGTAGAACTGGATAGTGTCACCCTAAGTGAAGGGAGTCAGAAAGTAAAAGGCAAAAACCAGATGATCCCACTCATCTGGGAACAAAGAAACAAAGAAAGGAGTTAGACCACCTCCAATGCAAACAGGAATTGAGAGGAAGGAGAAGGAATGGTGGGATGATGGTGGAAGGATCTTGAAACACTCGTGGAGGAATTGGTGAAATAGTTCTGCCACTATAAAATGATGGCTTCAGCACTACTGTAAACTATGATCCCTTGATAAAATAAATAAATAAATAAATAAATAAATAAGTAAATAAATCTAAGTCTTAGCTCAATGTCTTTTACATTGTCTTTTACCAGTCATCAGTACAAGCTCCAAGCAGTAGCCTTCTCCTTCTTGATCAGCAAATCTTGTGGGGCAACAGGATAACTTAGAAACATCAAAAGTGAAGTCCTGACCTGACCACCAAGCATAAATTATTTGCTAGGTCTGGCTAGATTTTTGTCGTTTCATGTGACATCTCTATTAATCCTTCTCCAAGAACAATTGGTGAGTATCTACTTCCGGGATGTCAGACACAGAAAATGTATCTTAGATCAATTAAGGCAGAAAATCCCTATGTGGCTTAAATATCAACTGACACTGACACACTCTTCTTTGCCTTTGCATTCCTATTAATTCTACAAAGACTTTCATTTGCATTAACATCCAGTGAATATACATCAACTATTCTACCGAAAGAAAACAGGAAACTACTTTTGCCAAATTACAAGTGAATGCTCTCTCTACATATCTTCCAGTTAGGCAGGAAAAATTTTATATCATATTTTATCTCACCCCCATAATATTTTGCATCTATATCCTTTATTTGGCAATAAATAAAACTATATAAGCATGGAAGATATTTGGTGAAATACAAATAATACTCAGGGGCCGGAGAGATAGCATGGAGGTTAGGCAATCGCCTTTCATGCAGAAGGACAGTGGTTTGAATCCCAGCATCCCATATGGTCCCCCAAGCATGCCAGAAGTGATTTCTGAGCGTAGAGCCAGGAGGAACCCCTGAGCACCACCGGGTGTGATCCAAAAACAAACAAACAAACAAAAAAAAAACAAATAATACTCAGATATCATAAGGCATTACCTAGTCATTCATTCATTCTTTTCTTGTAGGGGATATGGGTTTTTGGGTCATACCTGTCTATGCTCAGGGCTTACTCCTGGCTCTGAGTTCAAGAAGCATTCCTGGTGGATTTGAGGGACCATATAGGGATGCCAGAGTTTAAATCTAGATTAACCATATGCAAGGCAGATGCCCTATATATTGTATTATCCCACCAGCTCTCCCTCACTCATTCATTAAACAGCTTTTTCATTTCTATAGTTTGGTAATTAACATTTTGTTTTATTCCACCTATAACTTTGAGTCTCTGCATATCCATGAGGTTCCAGGGATCAAACTAGTACTGGCTAAATGCAAGGCAAGTGCCTTAACCCCTATACTATCTCTCTGGTCCCACAACAATCTTCTATGGACCATACTATTAAGAACTTAGATCCTTCCAGAACAAAACTGGAAGTTTTGATAGCTAACCCATTCAAGGGAAGAGGGGAAGAAGAGTGGCTAGTAAAAAAAGGAATATTCTCTGACCTGAATATAATTCTAGTCTCAATTTTCCTTGAAAGAGTACCTTTATTTTTCTTTATAAACTGTTATGAATTAGTTATTATGTCTAATAAGTAACCTCCCTTTTCTCTCTTCTTTATCCCATTGACTGATATGTGGTAATAATAATTATTCTTACAATTGAGAATAAATAATACCAATCGAGGTTAACAGCAAAACTCAAAAAAGAATAGATACTTTCTTCCATTCTCAAAATATGTAGGTTAAGTAGGGCAAACTATGTTGACTCTATTAGTCAAAGAGAAAACATATGTATTTGTATATGTATATTTATATGTAGTCAAATACTCCTCGCTTAATGACCTACCTGTTTAGCAACTGCTCACACTTACGACCATTCCTTCACTGTTATTTTATTTTATTTTAAATATTCTTTTTCCATCTTGTACACTCTGCAGTACAGTACTGTGGTTTTGGGTGCTTTAATGGACCTACTTTACTAACTTTTTGTTCTGTAATACATTGCAGTACCGTGTGTAAATGACACCACCTATGCAAATTAAAGCAAGTGGAAGTTTTCAGTTTGCTCTTTCTCATTATTTTACTTATTCAGAATACTGTGCATACACTGTACTACTGTATACAGTACATGCAGTTCCTCACTTAACGACCAATTCGCTTAACGACCAAGTCTTTGAAATGGAACTTGGTCTTTAAGCAAGGAGTGATGTACGAAAACTATGAGCATTGATTTTTACAGAACAAAAGCTGTTTCCGTTGGACCATCAAAGGATGCGTAGCAACTATTTGTCGTAATTTGGCTTTTTCCACCTCTGTACACATGATCATTATGTTCCTATTTTCTCCTTTTGGCTATAACTTTTAAAAGCAGTAAATCCATCAGTTATTCATCATTTATTCTACTGTACAGCTAGCTACTCATCCCATGCCTTCCTTAACACTGGTAGCAACATGGTACAATATTCAATTATTGAGTGCTAACTCTGTATTAGGCACATTCTATATGCTTCTAATCTTTACAAAAGAATATTGAAGGAGTATTTATTATTTTTATATTTCAAATTAAGAATGTGAAATCCGAAGATATAAGATGATTTAAACCTTGAGCTCTTTCGAGGAAACACAATTTGTCTTGAACACATAATACCCTTTCAGATTTCCTCCCTCCAACATTGCAAGATGTTTTGTTTGTCTCGTAAAATTGGTAGCTATTACTCAAAATGTCTGGATCAACTAAAAATATCTGAAGAGCTAAAAGAAAAAAAAAGGCCCTTTGACAATAAACATGATGAAAATTAAAACAATTTATTAATAGTTCTTGGCTCAATGTCTCTTTTCTCTAATCTCCACACTCCGTAGTAAATTTCCATGTAAAAATATTTTTGGTTCCCTTTGGGAGCCCTTTTATAAGCAGACAGACATGCAAAAGCCATTTCAAGTACTGTATTGGAAACACTCAACCTATCTTGTTCTATAGGGAATATTAGCAAAAGCAAAAATAAAAAAGTCAATTGAGAATACAACCAAAAAATGGTAGCTGACATTTTATGAGTATTATGACATTGAAGAGGGATATTCAAAAAATTAAAAGAAAACTATATCTCTAACTTTTTCCCTATACATCTCCTTTTCATTACTAATAATCAAATAAATTATAAGTGAATAAAACCATTCACCCTCAAAACATTCTTTCCAGAACAAAAGATACTAAATAGTCATCTTCATATCAATTTTTTTAACCTAAACTCAGTAGGAAATACTTTTTCTATCCTTACAAAAAACATGAGTATGGTCTCTCTTGACTAGAAGTGCTACAGGATGATGTGTTAGTCATTTACTTCCTCCTCTGTAAATAGGATGATAATCCCTACAACATAAATCATTTTCAGGATGAAGATCATTTTTTTTAAGTCTAACATGAGGGGAAATGCAGTCAAGAAACACAGATTCACCAGGGTTCTGGCTTTGTCCATCTTCCAATATTTGTGTTGGCTCAATATTCAAATGGTCAACACTTGAAATATCACTGTCGGTGTTACTAAAAACAAACAGAAATACCCCCTCTTGGTAAAGGGAAATACCATTTATCATGTTTCCCAGGCTTCAAGTCAAAGATTCATCCAGCTAATTTAGTTTTATTCTTCCCATGAATGGCCAATCATGAAGTCCCGACTCAATTATTCTTCTCCTTATTCTACTTTTCCTCCTTCTCTTCTCTTCCAGTCTCCATTGACTATCCTATTATGGGTACCACATTCACCTCCATTGTGTGGTCTCCTGGTCCCCTAGAGCCCTTTCCCCAATTTCCTGTTTCCCTAACCTCTTCTATTGGTATGTAAAAATTCACCTGGATTACAGGGTCTTCCCCCACCCTGGTAGGTGGGGTTCTGGATAATAAAGAAAAAGTGCTGTTTGGGGGTTCAAGAGGGAGAAAGCACATGTTGCATAGGCAGCACATGGCAGAATGACCAGAAAGACTCATGGCAGAAAGATTCATGGCAGAGAAAGGCCATGAGGAATAATGCAAGCTGACTTCAATGAATATCTTTTCTGACTGCTTGGTGCATTATTTCTCCTCAACTACCCTGCTTCATCAGATCCCTTGCCTGATGGGCTTAGAAACACAGTGCCTAAGGCTGTCTCATCCAATATGTGGATTATTTATTATTTATTATATTTTTTTAATTTTACATTCCCCAACAAGTATGTTCCCATCAATGTCAGCAATGTCTGCTGAAATCCCTTCAATAACTTCCCACTGTTTTGAAGAACAAGTCTAGAGTCCCTTTATGGTATGGATGTGAACCCTTTGATGGAAATAGAATTCCCAGTCTCTTTTCTCACATATCTCTATCCTTCTACTTATTACCTCACAATTCAGAATTTGTGTTAGGTTTTGCCTAGGATGTACCTACTCTCTTTTCAGATATGCACAAGCTGTTACCTGTGCATGAGAGATTCTTCCATTCCCTTGTTTGCCTGACTGACATTTTGTTCACTTCCGGTCTCAGTTTACATGGCATCTCTTCCAGGAAAATCTGGAGGATTCTCCTGGCTTATGAAAGCTGCCCACTGACCCCCTGTGCCTTCTGTACCCTACCATGCCACAGGCTTCCTTACAACATGAACTTACTGAGCTCCTGTGCCAACAAGCATCATGAAGGTTAAAACCTTGTCTGGTTTCTTTGCCCTGAAAAAAATCCAATGAGCATGATTCCCAGCTCAAAAAAAAGATGCTCGAAGTACTTTTATGGAGAAAGATTTTGTGAGTATTATTTGTGGCTCCAAAAATTAAGAGCCAGAGACAGAGAGTTAATTCAGGGGACTGGAGCACATGCAAGTGGCCTGGGAATGATACCCTCTACAAATGCAAGGTCCCCAGAGCACCAAGCTGAGAGTTGCCTCCTCAGTTGTGACCCAAAAGCAAACAAACAAAAAATTAATGTGATTAGTGTCACTATTGTTGTCATGTACATCACCATGACAGGAAGACTATAATACTACTAGAAACCAAGAGAAGTTCCATTTCAGACTAGCAAAGTCATCTTCTATCACACTTTGGGATCACTTTAATGGAATAGTGGAAACCATCATTATGATTGTATAATTCTGTATGTATGTTCAGAATCATCAAATGACCCCTGGGAAACTCAAGCTAACTCTTCTACACATTAACTTGCATCTACTCAACCAAAATTGTCTTTCCATAAACGCATACACTTGTAAGGGTTGGACAAGTCCTCCTGGCATTTCTGAGACACACAATTCCACTCACATGATGTCATCAAAGCAAAAGGAATCCCTAAACAGAGAATTACAATTTGATCTTAGTCTTATATATGCCAGTGAATTGAGGAATTGGAGAGGAAGGTGAATTTTTAGGAATCACTCAGTCACTAAGTAAAATTAAAGAAAATTATAGGCAACAAAGCATGCTTCCTACAGTTCATTAAATGCATACTAATGTAAACATGTTTAGATAGACTGAAAAATAAGAAAAGCCAGAGCTAATCAATGTTATTGAACAAATAATTGAAACCAAATTAAAACAATTAAATGGCAATCTGGCTAGAAGTTCCATCAAGAAAAGCAATAATTGAATCCAGTTTTCTTATAATATTGGACTAATTAAACATCAACCAACTGAATGTTCATGAGTAGCGAGCTAGAAATTTGTGAAAATAGTTTAAAATATCTTTGCTACAGTAAATACATAATTTTAAAATCAATGTTTCATATTTTTAAACCAGATTGTTAAAACCAGCTGTGGAAAAATTTTATACTAGCTAATGATCACTCAACCAGAAATTGAGTTATCAGTTCATTTCCAGCTGAAAGGATTATGAATATGGAGTTTTACCAATTAGCACATAGTTTACAAAATGTAAGTTTTTTTTTTATCAACGTTTCTAAAACTCAGCAACCCAACATAGGTTGTACAATTTGAAATAGAAAAGATGGTATGAGATTCAAAGTATTTGAATTTCAAAAGTTCCTACTGTTAAAGGATAACACAAAGGGGGGGGAGCACAGATTGTGTTTATAAAATTTCCTAGAGAGGTATGTTTCAGATTAAATATTAGTCATTGCAACTAAACCAAGTCAATTTACTTTTCCCTTTCCCACAATTCCTCACCCCTTAAAAGTTTTGCCCACAGCTAACAGGTGGGTTGAAATCAGCCTTCTTTCAACAAACCAAACATTCAAACTATGTAATCATAGGATGACATCTAAGTTTGATCTGACTGGCTGCTTATAAAAAAAAAAGTCCTTCATGCTGATAAATGGGAAATTTCATTGTTGAGCAAGCCAGACACTAAGGTATACTACCTTCATATTTCATGTTAAAATCAACCCAATGAAAATAAATAGTTTATGCTTTAAAAAAAAATTGCTTCCATCTATTTTAAAGAACACGAAAGTATGTTCTACTTTGCACATAAGACCAAAAACCTACCACCTACAAGATTCACCCATTTGTTATTATTTTATCTAGTGTGGCAATACAGGTATGACTTAGGTATGACTTACACCCTGACCCACACTTTGACCACTCAAGTTCAAGAATCTTTTATTGTTTAGGCATTTAAGATCAAAGAAAAAGTAAGATGAAACTAGTTTAAGTTCAAGAACTAACTTTTAATCTTCTAGGCCCTAATCAAACAGGAGTGCCTGACCACGGGTTGGTTTCTTATTACTGGTCCCTTGGAGCTTCATTTCCCTTAGTCCTTCAACACCTCACTCTCTTGGGTTTATTTTTCTGGAGGTACAGTGTGTGGAAAAAACCCAAAACTTCTCTTTGAATGGATTCTTCATCTGTCAAGGATGCTATGCGACCTTTAGTTCTAAGTATAGAAAAGCACACACCATCACAGAAAAAATTTTCAAATGCTTGATTTGTATGGCCTTGCTTTACATTGTGTTGCTTGGTTAAAAAAAATATGATTAGAAGTGCTGAAATCACAGTACCACAAGTTTATTAACACTAAAAAACTTAAATAAAAAAAAAAACTAGAGAAATCACAGTAGATTTGCACACAATCAATCAATGTAGATCATTGCCGACCCTTCCAGAATTATGTGATCTACTTAACCTATGCCACCCCATACATAAAGAAATCTTTCTGTTTTGTTTTTTGTTTTGTTTTGTTTTCTGGGTCACATCCAGCAGTGCACAGGGATTACTCCTGGCTCTACTCTCAGAAATCGCTCCTGGCAGGCTCAGGGAATCACCGTCCTTCTGCATGCACAGCAAATGCCCTACCTCCATGCTATCTCTCCAGCCCCGAAGAAGTCTTTCTGGACTTCCCAAGTAGTCTCCGACAACAACCTAATCCACAAATCTTAGTGTAGAGGACATTGTGAAACTTAAGTTCAATTCATTCATTTTAACCATTTTAGTATTCCACTGAAATTTCAGTCAAGAATGTCTTTACATGTACATATCAATTGAAATTAGAAAGGACACTTTCTTTTAATAAATGAACTTCACCAGTTATAAGTTTTGTATCAATCTCACTTCAAATCTTCAAGCTCTATTCTGCAATTTAATTTTGCTTCCCCATCTTTGGTACCTATCTCTGATAGATTAGGCCTAGGCAGTATATTTTTGTAAGTATTAATTGTACTCATTGAGTCCAAATAGTCTTCTTCCCTTGGACTGATCGTTTCTAGCATTATCTTTCTACTTTTTTATTCTTATTCATGTATCTTAACTTTTAAAACTCCTAAGTTCTCTCAGGAAAATTGCCTTGTTGTCATTTCTGATTGCAATAAGGAGCATGTCTTTGTAGAGCTACATGTCTGGAATCCAGCTAAATGTCTGATATTTTAGTGAGACATTTATAAATATCTCTTGATAAATAATCTTCAGAGGGGCCCGGAGAGATAGCACAGGGGCGTTTGCCTTGCAAGCAGCTGATCCAGGACCAAAGGTGGTTGGTTCGAATTCCGGTGCCCCATATGGTCCCCCGTGCCTGCCAGGAGCTATTTCTGAGCAGACAGCCAGGAGGAACCCCTGAGCACTGCTGGGTGTGGCCCAAAAACCAAAAAAAAAAAAATAGTCTTCAGAGAAAAGCTGAAGTCATAAAGTATTCAACTAATGGCTGCCATAACTTGCCTCATTTGGCTATTTCTTGCTATGAAGTTGAACATTACTTCCTATTGCTACCTCCATCAGAAAGTATTCATATGTCCATCATAAACAGTCCCTTTGATTTCATCATGAAGCTCATAACCTACAGTGATCCTAAACTGTACACTTAAGAATTGACTTTTTAGGGGCCGAAATGATAGCACAGCAGTAGGGTATTTGCTTTGCAAGGGACCGAGCTGGGATGGACTCGGGTTTAATCTCCGGCATCCCATTTGGTCTCCTGAGCCTGCCAGGAGCAATTTCTGAGCAAAAAGCCAGGAGTAACCCCTGAGGGCTGCTAGGTATGACCCAAATACACACAAACACACACACACAGAATTGACTTTTTAAAAGACATACATATATCTGCCAATGGCTTAATATACCATAACAGGACTTCAAATTATTCTACACTTTTATTCCTGAAATTTTTTTTGGGGGGGGGCTACACCAGTGATGCTCAGGGGTTACTCCTGGCTATGTACTTAGAAGTAGCTCCTGGCTTGGGAGACCATATGGGATGCCAGGGAATTGAACCTCGGTCTATCCAAGGCTAGCACAGGCAAGGCAGGCACCTTACCTCTAGCGCCACCATGCCGGCCCATTATTCCTGAAATTTTATTTTTGTTATGTTGAAAGGCATGCAGTATAAAAACAAGAAGTTCTGGGGCTGGAGAGATAGATAGCATGGAGGTAAGGCATTTGCCTTACATACAGAAGGATGGTGGTTCGAATCCCCGCATCCCATATGGTTCCTTGAGCCTGCCAGGAGCAATTTCTGAGCCTAGAGCCAGGAGTAACCCCTGAGCACTGCTGGGTGTGACTCAAAAACAAAAACAAAACAAATAAAAAAACAAAAAGTTCTTCTCTGATCAACAGGTGTTGCTTTAGAGCAAAAATTTGTTAATTTTAATTAAAAAATTAAAAGGCTTCTAATTGAGAATAATGCTTCACCTAGGTGATAGGTTTAAATACATATCTAAGTAGCAACAAAAAAACACTTTTCTGCCTTTTATAATACTGATTTCTTTGTTTTAGGGGCTACACCAAGCTGTGCTCAGGGTTTACTCCTGCTGGCTCTATGATCAGAGATCCCACATGGCAGTGATTGAGGATCATATTTTATATTGGAGATTAAACCTAAGTAGAATACAAAGAGAATACCCTACTACCTGATGCACTATCTCTGTGCTTAGAATATTGATCATTATTTTTTAAGTATAAATTTTGTTGGGTCAGGTAGACAGCTCAAGGCTGGGCATACAGGAACCATATAGTCCTCCAATTATTGCCAAGAGTCATCTCTGAGTACACAGCCAAGAGTAGCCCCCAAGTACCACTGGGTATGGCCTTCAAAAAAAAAAAAAGAACAATTTGAGATCGGAGCAATAGCACAACCGGTAGGACACGGCCAACCTGGTTTCCATCCCCAGCATCCCATATGGTCCCCTGAGTCTGCCAAGAGTGATTCCTAAGTCCAAAGCCAGGAGTGAGTCCCCTAAATACCACCAGAAGTGGCTCAAAAAAAAGAACATATAGAAGTTATATATCTTTATATATATAAAGATATATATATTTATTTAAGCATCATGACTTTTCAAAATGAATATGTATGCAGTTAAAGCAATGATAAAATGGGTAGGACAGTCGCTTTGCACACGGCCAATCCAGGATTGGCCAGCACCTCATATGGTTTCCTGAGTGCACCAAAAGTCATCCTGAGAGAAGAGCAAAGAGTAACCCTGAATAGCAATATTGGATTGTGGCCCAAAATCCAAAAACAAATTAAATAAAATTAACATTGATCTTTGTCTACAATGGTTTAACTCTAAATTCATTTACCAGGCATTCAATTTCCTGAAATCATGTCTAAATTCCAAATGGAGACTACAAGATATTTGGAACCAAAACCATGATACAAATTCACAGGCAAACTAGAATCATCAACCTTTTAGCTTTAAACCATCAACCTTTGAGCTATGGAGAATTAGTAATAGTTATTTTTCCATTAAACCGATATTTTCTATATTGACATAAATATTTTCTCTCTTGTTCAGACACATACACAGAGTCCAAAAGAAAGAAAAAGGATGAAATAGCCAATTATGTATAAACCCTCAAAATGCCATTTTTATAGGCCTTACAAAGTCACAGTCATCCTGAAATCCACTCATGTGAAATGACCCTTCTATAAGAGGCTTTCTTTACTTTGGGGGGGTAAAGGGTCGGGGCCTGGCATTAACCCAGGGACCTTACAGTGCAAGGCATGTACTCTGCACTAAACTACAACCCCTTCCCCAAAAGAATGCTTCTTACAGAGCAGAAATACTGGAAAAGTGAGGGAGAGGTAACAAAATAAGATAGGAAAGTGGTTTCAAGTATTGTTGGAGAATTCAGTAAGGTGGGTGACTTCTGCTCTAATTCTTCAACCAATTAGTCAACCTGACTAACAATCATCTTTACATCTTTCCTTGAGTTCAAGAAATATTTCAGACTTTCGCTTTTCAGTAATTTCCCTTTTGAACCCAGAATTCCCAGGTTCAGAATCAGTGAGTTTAAGCACATCGGTCCAAAGCCTCCAGAGGGAAGGTTAATAATTAATCCTAACTTAATGTCTAGAATCCCATTCCCAACTCAAAAGCTTTTAAGTAACAGGTCTCATGGTATGTCTCATTAGAGATCATGTCTAATGATTAAACTGAAATGCCCATTTTTAATAATCATATTCAAAACCTTAAAGACATTCACTTGAGTAGCCAACCTGGAGGAGAGAGAGTTATGTTTCCACAAAAGCTTCAGACAAGGCAAAGCTTAGAGGATTTGCAAAAAGTCCCTTAGTTTTCTCCCCTCTCAGATATTTCTGCAGTTCACTGCCCCCCTGAGAAAGACCAAAGAGGATGGAAATGTTCTCCAAGTGAGGGTTCTCATGATTGCAGTTAGAGAAATAACTACATTGAGAACTATCATAACAATGTGAATGAATGAGGGAAGTAGAAGACCCATCTAGAGTACAGGCGAGGATGGGGTAGGGAGGAGGGAGATTTGGGACATTGGTGATGGGAATGTTGCACTGGTGAAGGGGGGTATTCTTCACATGACTCAACCCCAAGCACAATCATGTTTGTAATCAAGGTGTTTAAATAAAGATATTAATTTAAATAAAAAGTGAAGATCTAAATGGGGAATGAGTGTCCAAGAGATTTCAGTATCTTTTTTTTTTTTTTGGCCACACCCGTTTGATGCTCAGGGGTTACTCCTGGCTAAGCGCTCAGAAATTGCCCCTGGCTTAGGAGGACCATATGGGACGCTGGGGGATCGAACCGCGGTCCTTCCTTGGCTAGCACTTGCAAGGCAGACATCTTACCTCTAGCGCCACCTCACCGGCCCCGAGATTTCAGTATCTTAAAAGGACATATCTACTTCTGGAGGAGATATATGATAAGGATTTTGGAGCTTAATTTGTAGATCTCTTTGGGGGAGCAAGGCTGGGCAACATCTGATGATAGTCAGGGATTAATGTTCACTGTGAACTCAGCAATCACTCCAATATGATTGGGGAACCATATGGGATGCTGAGGATCAAATCCAGGTCAGCTGCGTGTAAGGCAAGAGCTTTACCCACTGTACTATCTCTTCTGACCCTGTTGATTTTTGTTTTGTTTTGTTTTGTTTTGTTTTTGTTTTTGGGCCACACCCTGCGGTGCTCAGGGGTTACTCCTGGCTGTCTGCTCAGAAATAGCTCCTGGCAGGCACCGGGGACCATATGGGACACCGGGATTCGAACCAACCACCTTTGGTCCTGGATCAGCTGCTTGCAAGACAAAATCATCTGTGCAATCTCTCCGGGCCCCCTGTTGATTTCTTTTAAAGACAATTTATCTCTAAACAATAACAACACAGCTACTCCTGTTTAGAACCCTTAAAAACAAATGAACTTTACCTCCTAGTCCCTTCTTGTCTAATATTATGCTTATGACTAAATATTATGACTATGACTAAACTAGGGAAGATAAAGAAAAAAGTTCAAACTACTTGCATGTGTTTTTTTTTTTTTGCATGTGTTTTCTTAAGAGAAAAAAAAATGTGATTTAAAATTGATCTTTTCCGCTGCCCTGAGAACACAGATGAGCAGGATTCAAGGAAACCAAATGAAACTCTAAATTGTTCTGTGTTAGAAATCAATAGAATATGCCAGACAGAGGGAGGGAGGAAAAGAGGGAGTGGGCAGGGGAGGAAGAGAGGGGAGGGAGGGGTAAGAGAAGAGAGGAGAAGAGAGGAGGGGAGAGAAGGGGAAAAGAGTGGAGAGAAGAGAGGGAGGGGAGAGGTGGGTAGGGGAAGAGAAGGGAAGGGAAGGGAGAGAAAATGAGGAGGAGGAGGAGGAGGAGGAGGAGGGAAGATGACCTGAAATAAGAGCAAAGGAACAGCCTGAATTTGTCACAAAGGACCAGTGAATTTTAAAGAATGAGGAAATCTGCTACTAGACTTGAGTTGTTGACATTTCTATATAACCAACCAAACCTGCCCCATTTTTACCAACCAAATTTCATCACACACAAAGAATTTCATCTCTGAGCTGGTGGGGTGCTCAGGAGGTGAGCACTATAGGGGAACAATGCAATAAATATAGACAATGAATCCCTTGAAAGCAGAGTGAGAGTGAAGAAAATCACTCCTACCAGATGCTCTTTCACAAAGCTACGTGGCAAAATGATGTATATTTTAAATATACATTTTCCCATTCTCTGACCAAAACATATATAATAAATGTGAATTCTCTTTTTGTTGTTGTTGTTTTTGTTTTGTATATTTTTGAGTCATACCCAGTGTCGCTCAGGGGTCACTCCTGGCTCTGCACTCAGAAATCGCTCCTGGCAAACATGGTGGACCATATGGAATTTGA
This sequence comes from Suncus etruscus, assembly GCF_024139225.1. Lineage (NCBI taxonomy): Eukaryota > Metazoa > Chordata > Mammalia > Eulipotyphla > Soricidae > Suncus > Suncus etruscus. The sequence goes on from NC_064865.1 coordinate 54,050,337, forward strand.
ACCATTGTCTGTCTTGGATCAGCTGCATGCAAGGCAAATGCCCTACCACTTTGATATCTCTCCGGCTCCAATAAATGTGAATTCTTAAAAATGTTTGGCTCTTAGGCCACTCTCTGCAGTGCTCAAGGCTTCCTCCTGGCTCTGTAGTCAGGTATCACTCCTGGTGGTGCATGGGGTAACATATGAGATATCAGGGATTGAACTCAGGTCAACCACAGGCAAAGCAAGTGCTTTAGCCATTGCACTATTGCTCTGCCCAAAACTATTTTTTAAGTAATAATTCCTACATAATTTCACAGGAATCATGGGAAGAATGCTGAGTGTTACAAAAGTTAAATGATGGGGGTGGTTCAGGTCATTATTATCCTGATCATGCTGAAATGGAAAAACCTAGATATTCATCAGGTTATACTCAGTAGTAAGAGAAATGAAAGTTGTTGGCAAGAAATTAAATAGAGATTAATTCTCAAAATTATTCCAGTTTTTCTCTGCCACATTACTAATAATAAAGTCCAAAACTATTATTTAGTCTTCAAATACAGCTTCTTGAACCAAAAAATTGTATGGCAAATTGAGTAATAAATGTCAATATTTAGTCAAATATTAATTAAGTAATTAATGTAGAAATTAAGGCACACCAGCCAAAGAAGTATCAGAGAAAACTCTCTGAGGAAGTAAGTCTGGATATGGAAAACCCACAATAAATCCTTATTGGATGAATAACATTTGTTCCGCATAGCTCCAAATTATACTAAAGAGACGATGGACATTTACCAGTAAGGTTTTAACTACAGCTAATTTCTCCCGGAAACAAAATCTAAACAAGCAGAGGCCATAAAGACTTTTCAAATGATTCGAGATACTCCAGTCTTGTGTGAAATGAATCACCAGGCATTTATGGGATGAATCTTGGTTCTCTTCATTGCTGATAAAAAGAACATTAAGACTCTTGCCAACCTGTTTGTGCTGAGTGATTTACAGAAGGAGCAGACATTTAGGGGGGGAAAAAAGGTAGCAGACAGCCATGATGCATGTACAGTCTGTTGGAACACCCGGGAATAACAGCAAACTTGAGTTCAGAGAAATCAGACAGACCCATTGGCTTGGTGCAGTGAGGAAAACTCAACAGAATGCTGCTGAGAAAGGGAGGAAGAAACCACCTTCTCTAAGGGCTGAGCTGTCCTTGAAGGACCTAGACGATCAAAGACAGGCAGATTCAGTTCTGGGTCGATGGGGTTTTGAGGTGAGATTAGGAGAGGTGGAGAGACATTAGGGATTGTTAAGAGGTGAGGGTAATTCAGCAGGCAAAGATTCCCAGTAGAGGGCTGGGGGGGTGGGGGTAGAGAAAGAGAACAGGTCCTGCTAAGGCTGGAACCCCTGATTCTACGCCCCCCCCAGCACCATAATATGCTCCCTTGAGCACTGTCAATAGTCACTCCTGGGCAGAGACAAAAAAAAAAAGCTCCTGAGCACTCCCCCAAAATAAAAATTCCCAGTAGAATATGGCAATAGCCAAGCTGATCTGGCGCTGTTAGCAGAAAGAACAATTGTCACTCAAGAAAGGCTCTGGGGCATCTGGCACCATGCCTGCACCTTATAGTAGGCCCCCTTTTATGCCTCCCCCAACAGACTCAGAGAAGGGTCAGAGTCCCCATCCTTCCCCATCCTTCTGCTGGTTCCATCACACACAGGCTTCAACTTCTTCACAGATCTGGGCAGACAACCACCACCCCCGCCCAAATAAGTGATGCTGCAGAAAAGGTTAGATTGATTTTGCTCCCCAGCACTCTCCCTACCATGCTCTCCAATATTGGGTCAACAGCAGGGAAGCAGAGAGGATAAGGCAGGAATCTAAGAAGACTCTAAGATGCATCATCTCAGGAATCTCACTAAAGCAGAAAAGCCAGAGAGAGATGATACAGGGGTGAAGGTACTTGTCTTAGACTCAGCTGAATCTAGTTTGATCCTGGGTTCCATATATGGTCTCTTAAGCAGCCTGGGGTGAGCCCTAAATGCTGAGGAGAGGGACCTTTGAGCAACACTAGGTATGGCACCCAAAAAGGGGGGGAAATAGATGTTCATTCATTAATTGGAAGTCTAGTGCAGATTGCACAAAAATCCCAAATAAAGAAAAATTATGATGGCCCCCTAATAGAAGAACAATTAGCAAATGAGAATTCTTGTGGAGGAAAATCTTTAAAAAAGGAGGAAAACTAGGGCCAGAGTGATAAAACAGCAGAGAGGACCTAGCAAGCGGCCAACCTGGGTTCGATCCCTGATATCCCATACGGTTCCTTGAGCCTGCCAGGAGTAATTTCTGAATGCAGAGCCATGAGTCACCCCTGAGCTCCACTAGATGTGGCCCAAAAACAGAAAAAGAAAACTATACTCCAAAATGGTGTTGTACAATCATTCCACATAGGTGCAACATCATCACCAAAGACACTGGAATCCAGGGGCGAGGGAGATATTTCCTCGGGGGAACATTACAAGGGCCCAAATCCAATCCCCAGTACTATGTGTCTGCCCTCCTCCCAATACCCCCAGTCATTTCCTCATTACTACTGGGCCTAAGTATCAACATCAGTGGGTTGCATCCTTGAACTATTGGGCACAGTTATCAAGTATTCCTGGAAGTGACTTTCATTTAATTTTTTTTATGATTTTGGGCCACACCTGGTGACTCTTAAGGGTTATTCCTAGTTATGCACTCAGAAATCACTCCTGGCTTGGGGAACCATATTCAATCAATCTGGGGATTGATTGAACCAGGTCCGTCCTGGGTCAGCTGCATGCAAGGCAAACGCCCTACCACTGCACCATCGTTCCAGACCCTGGAAGTGACTCTTGAACCATCTGAGTTCTGCTAGAAAGCACCACTACCTCCTTCCCCAAAACCCACTGGGATCCAGAGTAAATTGATGTTCACGCATTTTAGAATTTCTATTGTAGAAATTCAGGCTCGGGGCCGGGCGGTGGCGCTGGAGGTAAGGTGCCTGCCTTGCCTGCGCTAGCCTAGGACGGACCGCGGTTCAATCCCCCGGCGTCCCATATGGTCCCCCAAGAAGCCAGGAGCAACTTCTGAGCGCATAGCCAGGAGGAGTAACCCCTGAGCGTCACAGGGTGTGGCCCAAAATCCAAAAAAAAAAAAAAAAAAAAAAAGAAATTCAGGCTCATTTCCCAGCCTTAACTGTGTGAGCTTCCACCAAAACGATATCCAGGAGGAATTTGTTGTCACCTAAACTCAATCTGAACCTTCTCATCTACTCTAAGCTCCCAGTGGTAGCACAGTCCCCAAAGACTATATTGCCAGGCCTGATTTTTCAGGGCAAACTAGAATGCAACTTATTTGTAAAATGTCTGGGATTAGCAACTCTTTCCACAACTTGTTCCAATCTTGATTTGATCTTGCTTGCTTCAAACACTGAAATGCAGTTATTTTCTCCCCAGGAAGGGGAGGGAATGCTTCCCAGCAAGTCTCATTTGGGCCCAAGGAAACGACTGCTCTGCAGAGCTCAGAGCCACCAGGGACACACCTGGCGTTGCACAGGGGACCAGGCAGTGCCTGGTAGCATGAGGCTGAACCATGTGCAAAACACGTGCCTTAACCCCTGCATTATCTCTCTGGCCCTTTTTTCTAGTTTTGTGTGGAGAAACTTATTTGGACCTTTGCGGCATAAACATAATTTCAGAGGAAATAAGGGTGGTAGATGTTTCTACTTCCAGCCACTTCTTCCCTGCAGAACGCTCAGAATACCAAAAGGGAAACTGAGGACTTGCAACAAAAAAAAAAGGGGGAGACTCAATGTGGCTACAATTTCCTCCCCCCCATTCTTCATGGATATGTGGCCTTGATTTTCATCCACATTTCCATCCATCAACTGAGAAACCCATCCTACCAAAGAGCTAAGTATTAAGAAACTGTTGAAAAGTTGTGTTCTCGGAATCTATTATGCTGAGTGAAATAAGTCAGAGAGAGAGAGAGAAAAACGCAGAATGGTCTCACTCATCTATGGATTTTTAAAAAAATGAAAGACATTCTTGCAATAATAATTTTCAGACACAAAAGAGAAAAGAGCTGGAAGTTCCAGCTCACCTCAGGAAGCTCACCACAAAGAGTGATGAGTTTAGATAGAGAAATAACTACATTTTGAACTGTCCTAATAATGAGAATGTAAGAGGGACATGGAAAGCCTGTCTAGAGTACAGGCAGGGGTCGGGTGGGGAGGAGGGAGGTTTGGGACATCAGTGATGGGGACGTTGCACTGGTGATGGGTGGTGTTCTTTACATGACTGAAACCCAAACACAATCATGTATGTAATCAAGGTGTTTAAATTAAAAAAAAAAGTTGTGTTCTGGGGGCCGGGCGGTGGCGCTGGAGGTAAGGTGCCTGCCTTGCCTGCGCTAGCCTAGGACGGACCGCGGTTCGATCCCCCGGTGTCCCATATGGTCCCCCAAGAAGCCAGGAGCAACTTCTGAGGGCATAGCCAGGAGTAACCCCTGAGCGTCACAGGGTGTGGCCCAAAAACCAAAAAAAAAAAAAAAAAAAAAAAAAAGTTGTGTTCTGAGCTTCTATTGTACAAGACATGCTTCCAATCTCCAGCAAGATTTCTCTGGCCATGATCAACTGAACTTTCATGCAAGTTTTAAAAAAATAAAATAAAATAAAGGAGGAATGGGAGGGGGGCTGAGCGATGGCGCAGCAGTAGGGCACACAGCTGACCCAGGATGGACCTCGGTTTGATCCCCTGGCGTCCCATAGGGTTCCCCAAGCCAGGAGCAATTTCTGAACACATAGCCAGGAGTAACCCCTGAGCGTCACCGGGTGTGGTGCAAAATCCAAACAAAACAAGGAAAAAAGGAAAAAAAGAGGCATATAGGATCCAGAAAGATTGTACAGTATGACATACATGGAATCTGGCATTATGGGTACTGCCTCCCCAAAAATACTACTAGAAGTGATCCCTGAGCACAGAGCCAGGAGTAATCTTTGAGCACTGCAAGCTGTGACTCAAATTCCCTTCCCAAAAGGTGTTTTCCTGGTATCATAGAGCTCTTTTGAGAACTCTGGGCACAGCCATGATGTGGCATTTCACAGGCATTTCAGACTGGCACTATCAGAAACAAATTAGAACAAAGAATTTCTCAGTAAAGGTACTTGGAAGATCAGAATATATTGAGTCTAATCTTATGTGTCTAAGAATTTCTTTGCTTTTGATAATGCCTTAAAACATAAAATGTCCACTTCATATCCAGTAGACAATTCATATCCTAGGATTTAGGATACTGTACTGGTCTCTTGAGACACGCCATAAGAAATAAAAATGATATGTTATTTATTTGAACCTTCAAAATAAGATTTGCATTACCTCTGAATTAACCACTTCCATTGGTCTTTTCTTGATTTCTCCTATATCCAAGTAGCTGGAGGAAGAAAAAAAAAACAGAAGGATTTTCTTTTAAGTTTGAGTAGATATATATCCTTTTTTTAATTACTAAAAAGGCTAAAATAAATCTTAGGCAATGCTTAAGCCTAAAGCAAAATTAGTAGCTCACTGAAACCAATATTAGCAGGAGAAACTTTTTTTCACCCTCACCAGTTATCACTTTCTAACTGAAGTGTCATAACTTTTAAGTTGCCAACAAATGTTTATATTTGAATGAATTCTACCTATTGAAATGTGTTCTACTGTCATCAATTCGAGGGTGTTTATTTTTTGTTTGTTTGTTTTTTGTTTTTTGGGTCACACCCAGCAGTGCTCAGGGTTACTCCTGGCTATCTGCTCAGAAATAGCTCCTGGCAGGCACCAGGGACCATATGGGACACCGGGATTCGAACCAACCACCTTTGGTCCTGGATCGGCTGCTTGCAAGGCAAATGCCGCTGGGCCCTCAAGGATGTTTTTTGATATAGTTTACTTAATTGATGATCTGTGTTCCCTGTAAATAGATGGTTTTTATATAACAGTACAAATAATCTCTTTGGAAATAAGACAGCTCTTCTGTAAAGCTACAAGGACCGTTCACTGATTGTCTACAAAAAAATTTCTGGTTGATTGCAAATACAAAAGATTAATGTAGTCAAGTTGGTTGTCAACACTGTAGATGGAAAATTGGGTCAGGAGAATAATAATTTCTAGAATTTTCTTTCACAAAATAAAGATTTAACAGCCACCTGAAGTTTAATTAAGGTTTCAAAAATCATTAGAAAAAAATCCGAGGCAAAGCAATTTACACAGGAAATCAATTGCTTTCTTTTTTTAAAATCAATTGCTTTCATATGGAAAAATTTTCCACTACTGGTATCTTTCCCAACAATATTTATATCTGCCTTAATTTATGCCAGTTACTTCTTTTTTCTTTTTTTTTTTTTTTTTGGTTTTTGGGCCACACCCGGTGATGCTCAAGGGTTACTCCTGGCTATGCGCTCAGAAGTCGCTCCTGGCTTGGGGGACCATATGGGACACCGGGGGATCGAACCGCGGTCCATCCAAGGCTAGCGCAGGCAAGGCAGGCACCTTACCTCTAGCGCCACCGCCTGGCCCCGCCAGTTACTTCTTATGTTATATACGCACGACTGCAAAGCTTCAAATGTGGTCAGTATTAAAATCTTCCATTTTCTCAATCTTACCATAGATACTTTAAGCCTAGGACCTACTACTTTGACTCAAATCATTGGTCGGTGTAGAAAATTAGTCATATACACTTATAACAAGCTCACAGCTAGCTTTGTGGGTGTATTAATTAAAAGCAAAGTGAACCCCTGTAAATGTTAGATATGTAAAAAACATATTGAAGTGCACTTTCCATTGGATCTGGAATTTAGCCTCTTTTATCTTTTGAGTTACTAGTACCAAAGAAACAAACCATATAAATTGCTCAACTGAATTTTTGATTTTGAACTCTTAATAGATCTGAAGCAAAAGTTCACTCCTGCAAAATAATAAATGCTTTATATGGAAATAATTTAATTTAAAAAATAAAGAGAAAGGCTACAGAAATTCTTTACATAAAAAAAACTTAGTACAGATATAAAGTGATCTCTCTCATACCTGGACTATAAAGAAGTATAAGTAAGGGAATAATAAATGGTCAAAAGCAACTGAATCTAAGTTTTCCATGGCAGTGTGATTGGAGGCTACAGCAGGGTGAATAGGGAAGCCTGAGATGGTGGTGGGGTATTGAGCCAGTCTATGTAAATTGTGGTCTTGGCATGTTGCATGCATAAAATGCTATCTGACTATATTATACAACTGGAAAGCATAACTAAAATAAAGTTTTAAAAATATCATTTTGGTGTTTACAAAACTCACTGACACACGAAGCATTTACTTTTTATCACAACCCTATGAGTTAGAAATTATTTGTTCCTCTTTCAGCCAGATCAGTCTCTGATTATGGATACAAAGTAGGTGCACAGCAGTAGGGCTTTTGCCTTGCACGTGGCCAACCCAGGACTGATTCTGATTAGATCCCCAGCCTCCCATATGGTTCTCTGAGGCCGTCAGAAGAGATTTCTGAGCACAGAGGCAGGAGTAACCCCCTGAGGACCACCGGGTCTGGCCCCCCCAAAAAAATTATACAGAGTCAGCCAACAACTCATGCCTCCTGAGTTTCAGTTTTCAGTCCTAAGTTTGTGGAAAGTACATATTTTCATTGAGTTCATCTTCTCTAAAGTTAGACAAACACAATGAAAGTAATTTCTGGGCCCCAGCTGCATCCCTCAGAATTGTCCCCAAGAAGAATTATCTGGTACAACTAATGGTACAACATCTAAAACTCCAAAAAAGTTAGGAAAGATAATACAGGGTAACTGATAGTATTGGGGGGATGGATAACATGTGTATAGTTAAAATCAAAATTCACAAGCACACACGTTATAATAATGATCATTTTTCCATCCTAAGGTCTAAGTTGAGTTTTGAATAAAAATATGATATTAAAAAGCTCAAATACAGAGTAATTGCCCAACCAGCAATTTCACTTAGATGCATATACAGAAGAAATGAAAACTTAAACACAACATATAGCAGCACTACTCATATTAGACAAAAATTGAAGTAAGCCAAACATCTATCGAGACAATGAATAACCAAAATGTAACATGTCTGTGCCACAGAATATGGTCAACTATCCATGAAGATGAGCCTTGAAAACAGAAAAACAAAGAGAAAGACGCAGAAACACAAGGAACCAAATAGCGTCCAATTCCTTTTATATGACATGCCCCAAGCAGATAAGCCTAGAGAGACTAAAAGCAAATGAATGGGTACAAGATATGAGAGGACAGACAATGGAGAAATTGGAGATATGTTTCTTGGGGATTGAAACAGATCATCTAAAAAATGTTGGCAGTGATTTTTACACAGTTCTACAAATACACTAAAACACTCAAATAGAGGGTTGATACATGTGATGTATGTTGATGTTTGAACATCTCAATTGATGTGTAAGTAAAAAAAATACCTCTGAAATACTCTATTCTATCTGCCCTACAATAATTACCAGCGACAGAAATTACAGCCCACACAGTTACAACTATTTTTCTAATTGTGTTTGTATTTTTTTCTAATTGCTTTGTACTTTGTGTTAATATTATTCATAGGCATGGAGTTCTTACTCCTGATGGGACTATAACTAAAGGTAAAAAGGCCTGGTCTCATTCAACTTTGCTTCCTTCACAGACCCAACCAGAATTGACTCATTCACTGAACACCTACTATGAGAGTTTCCTGCCAGGACCTGGGCATCAACACACAGGCCCAGGTCCTGGAAGGTCTATTTATTGGATAGTTGGAACTAGGATTCGGGGAGGGAACAGTACCAAATAAATGAAATCTTTCCAAACATAATGCCAATAGCACTAACATACAGGAGATGGGAAATTTCCATTTATAAGGAAAGGGTAAAAATTTTAAGGGGGGAGAGCAGAAAATAATCTTCTGTGGTAAAAATACAGTATCAAATTCATATTTCTGTCTAAAATATTTTTATTTAGGGACCAGAGAATTAGGACAAAGGGTTTCACCATGAAGAGAGTGAACCCCTAAGCACAGTTCCAGGAGCAGTTCCCAGCAACCCCCAAACAACTTTTGTTGAAAATACTTATTTGATCCAAAAATAGTTTCCAAGCAAAAAGAGTCAGGAAAGATTTAAAAGTGAACACCTCTCTCTCTCTATCTCTCTCTCTCTATCTCTCTCTCTTTCTCCTTCACTCTTTTCCCCCTCCCTCTTTCTTCCTCTCTCTCCCTTTCCTTCTCCCTCTCTCTCCTTCTCCCTCTCTTCCCTCTCCCTATTTCTCTGAGCCCTCTCTCTCTTTTCCTCTCCTTCTTTTCTTCTCCCTCTCCCTCTCTATCTTTCTCTCTTTCTCCGTCTCCCTTTCTCTCTCCCTCTCCCAAAAAAAGAAAAAAATCAGTTAATTAAATAAAAGTGGGGGGAGGGAATAAAAGTGAACAGAAAGAGCTAAAAATAAAGTTTGGGTCAACTGGATTCCTTTTTTTTTTTTTTTTTTTTTTTTTTTTCTTTTTAAGATGCCTGTACTTGCTACAACTTTTCTGTTTGAAAACTGGCTTTCCCAGCCCTGCTCTGGTGACAGGTCCAACCTAGAACCCCAAGTGCAAAAATGAGGGTTCTGTAGCACATCTCCCCTTTTTTTGGAGGATCAGTTCCTGGAGAAGTCCCAGCCCCTGAGCGCACGGGACCTTCCTCGACTCCCTCCTGCCAAGGGGCACCCCGGGGTGCAAGGAGTGCCAGGGGAGTGGGGGACTCACTTGAGTTTCTTGAAGGCTTCCTGGCCCCCAGCCACGTAGTTGCCCCCACTCTGGATCTGGTCGAGCTTGCGGATGCGGTGGCCCGTGCGCGGGGTGTAGATGTTCCGGACGGCTCCAAAGGGCGCCTGCACCCCGCCAGTCACCTCCTTTAGGAACACGTCGAAGCTGGACACCTTTTTCTCGTGGAAGACGACCCGGCGGCCCGCGAAGAAAGGGTCCCCGTTGCGGTACACCAAGACACTCTTGACCACCGGCTGCGACAGGTGGTGGCTAGGGGCGCTCATCTTCCTCTGGGGGTCGGGGAGGGGAGATGGACCCCGGTGGATCGGCCGCCTGGGCCTCCCGGTCAGCGCCTGGAATGAATGAGACAAGGACAAGAGAAATCTTGGGGCGCACACGAGGGCGCAGAGCCCGGGTAGGAATTCCAGAAAGTCACCGTGGTCTGCCCAGCTTAGTCAAGCAGTGCCTGAGCTAGTTCATAGGCTGCTGGATCTGCCCAAGTGGACTCTCCTGTAGGAATGGGGTGTCCAGGGCCTTCAAGAGGCAAGCCAACTTATGATGAGATTGTTTTTTTCTTAAGTTCTTGTTCTTCTTAATTACTTAACTTGTTCAGTATCTTGTATATCTTAGAGATTAGCCCCTTATCAAATGGGTATTGGGGGAATAAGTGTCTCCCAATCTGTGGGTGCCCTTTGCATCCGAATCACTACTTCCTTTAAGGTGCAGAAACTTCTCAACTTAATTATAGTCTTATCTGGAAGGAACAGCCCACGGTATGAAGCTTACCACAAAGAGTGGTGAGTGCAGTTTTGAGAAATAACTACACTGACAACTCTCATGACAAGGGAATGAGTGAGAGAAATAGTTTGCCTGTCTTAAATACAGGCAGTGGGTGGGAGAGGAGGGAGATGGGGGCGTTGGGGGTGAAAAGGTGGCACTAGTGAATGGAGGGCTGTTGTTTCTATAACTTAAACCCAACTACAAAAATGTTTTAATCGTGGTGCTTGAATAAAGATGTTATTAAAAAAAAAAAAAGAACTACACTAACAACTCTCATGACAATGTTAATGAGTGAAAGAAGTAGAATGTCTGTCTTGAATACAGGCAAAGGGTGTGGGGGGAGTGGTGGTGGGAAGGTGGCCTAAAACCCAACATGTTTGTAATCATGGTGCTTAAATGAAGATTAACACACACACACACACACACACACACACACACACACACACACACACACACACACACACACCAAGCGCACGCGCGCGCCCATACGCACAGACTTTACCCAGTACTACAAATACATCTGGGTACTTTCTCCAAATAAATGGATTTCTTTTTCATCCCGGCTCCCTCTCCTCTGCACCCCTCCCCAAAGAAAGGATTCTAAAAAGGCTGAGGTAACCCCCAGATTCCTTCCCCCTTTTGCTTTATTTTCTTAGTCAAAACATAAATGCGCAAAGTGCATGGAGGAAAGAGAAAGGTCTTGGCACGCATCCCGCCTGCGCCCTCCCCAGCTGATCTGGGGCATCAGGTGGGCATCGTCTCAATGCAGCGGTGCCCAGGGAATGGGGGGGACCTTAGGTGGGAGCCCCCAGAATGCTCAGGCTGCAGAGACACCCACCCACACACCCGTCCACTCCACCCACCCGCCTACCGGCACTCAAAGGCGCAGTGGATGGAGGTGCCCGGCTGCTGCGGCTGGGTTGGCGGCTGGCACCGCGGAGAACTCGCTTGCTCCCGCTGTTCCTCCCGCTGCCGTTGCCTCCGAGGGCCTCCTCCCTCACCCCCAGGGAACCCGGTTGTTATTTCCCGCCGTTTCCATAGCAACTGCAGCCACGCGCGGGTAGCCCAGTCCGTGAACCGGGCCTGGCACGCGCGCCTGGGTCCCTTTGGGTCTCGCCCGCACGCCAGCACGCCTGCCCGGGGCAGGTGCTGGAAAGAAATCAGGGGTTTGGGGGACCTGAGTGCCAGCTTGCTGCGGCTGACTCCGGGCTCCCCCGATGAGGAATGGGCATTGTGGTGCAGGGGGACACAACTCACACACCCTCTGGCTAGTGCTTTAAAGAGCCAACCACAAGCCCAGCTTCTGTCTAGAGGAGGTTTTTTTGGGGGGCGGGTGGGGGAGGGTTTGAGAAAGTTAAACGGATGCATTTATGTTGTCTGTGATTTAGAGTCTCACTCATGCTATTTGTGTTCAAGCAGGTATAGCCTTGGTCTTGCATGTGGCCAGCCCGGATTCTATGTCAAACTTCCTAGATGGTGTCCTCCCACCCCACCCCCGAGCCTGCCAGGAGTGATTTCTGAGTTTAGAATCAAGAGGTGCATCAGAAATGACCCTAAAAAGGGAAAAAGCACAGCAGGAGATGCTCCTGAGCACTGCCTGGGGGAGGAAGGAAGGAAGGAAGGAAGGAAGGAAGGAAGGAAGGAAGGAAGGAAGGAAGGAAGGAAGGAAGGAAGGAAGGAAGGAAGGAAGGAAGGGAGGGAGGGAGGGAGGGAGGGAGGGAGGGAGGGAGGGAGGGAGGGAGGAAGGAGGAAGGAAGGAAGGAAGGAAGGAAGGAAGGAAGGAAGGAAGGAAGGAAGGAAGGAAGGAAGGAAGGAAGGGAGGGAGGAAGGGAGGAAGGGAGGAAGGGAGGGAGGGAGGGAGGGAGGGAGGGAGGGAGGGAGGAAGGGAGGAAGGAAGGGAGGAAGGAAGGGACGGAGGGAGGGAGGGAGGGAGGGAGGGAGGGAGGAAGGGAGGGAGGAAGGGAGGAAGGAAGGAAGGAAGGGAGGAAGGAAGGGAGGAAGGAAGGGAGGAAGGAAGGGAGGAAGGAAGGGAGGAAGGAAGGGAGGAAGGAAGGGAGGGAGGAAGGGAGGGAGGAAGGAAGGGAGGAAGGAAGGGAGGAAGGAAGGGAGGGAGGAAGGGAGGGAGGAAGGGAGGGAGGAAGGGAGGGAGGAAGGGAGGGAGGAAGGAAGGAAGGAAGGAAGGAAGGAAGGAAGGGAGGGAGGGAGGGAGGGAGGGAGGGAGGGAGGGAGGAAGGAAGGAAGGAAGGAAGGGAGGGAGGGAGGGAGGGAGGGAGGGAGGGAGGGAGGAAGGAAGGAAGGAAGGAAGGAAGGAAGGAAGGAAGGAAGGAAGGAAGGAAGGAAGGAAGGAAGGAAGGAAGGAAGGAAGGAAGGAAGGAAGGAAGGAAGGGAGTAATGGGGGAGGAAGGAATTTCAATTTCTTAATTGAACGACTTGGTTTGGTTGAAATCTTCTAAAGTACACTCTGTTTTGGGTTTTGGAGGAGGTAAGTAGTACACTAGCAGTGCACAGGCCTTACTCCTGGCTCAGGAATCCATCCTGATGGGGTTCAAGGGATCATATGTGGTGCTGGGGTTGAAGCCCAGGTCCAGTGCATGCCAGGCATGAGCCCTACCTGTTGTACTATGTCCCCAGGTAATATTATTTTCCCTTGCCATTTATGTAGTTCTTTGAGAAAATCACCCTTCCTGGGGCCTGAATGTGGCTTAAAGATAAACCCCACCTACTGTATGAATTCCAATGTCATCATTGAGTTTGATTCCTGGGGCCACAATCTCATCCTCAACCAAAGTGGGTGCTAGCATCCTATATCACCCTAAGTTATAATAATAGCGTAAATGGAGGAAGGAAGTTGCCTTTCTTGCTGTTCTTGAATTCATTTTGCTATTGCATGTTCAACTTCTTTAAGTCATTTTTCAGCTTTGTTATATTATCTATGATCAGAGGTTAACAAACATGGCTGGTGGCCTACTGGTCTACTTTTCTCAATAAACTCTTAGAGACCAGAGGGATAACTCAATGGACTGGAGCAATTCCAGGTAGCATGTCAGGAATCTCTGAGTATGGCCCTCAACCAAACAAAAAGGCAAACTAAGGGGACTTCCGAGAATTATGTTATGGGTGATTGTCCTTCCACTGTAACTTTACCTTGTCCTCTTTCTTTGTATCTTTGTTCTCATAATGAAAAATAAAAAATTATAAATAAAAAAAAAGGCAAACTAAGTTTTAGTAGCATAAAGTCAATAAAATTCTACGTTGGCTACAACTTCTTCTATGGTGTAACAATAATAGCCTGATGACCCACAAAACCTAAAAATCATGTCATGCCTGACCTCTTGTAGAAGAAATTTGCTAATCCTGCATTATTAGGTCAAGTTTCTTAAACTATATTGTTCCATTATCTGTTGGCATGCCTTTTATCTCAGGAGTTGCTTCTGTCACTCTCGGAGAGAAGTGTCTAAATTGAGATCAATTTCTAAATTCTCAGTTTGTCTCTGTGGTCCTTGAAGCCTCATCCCTCCTTTCTTCCTAGGTAACTTGACCTTACCTGCAAGACCCCGCCCATTCCTGGGAGGGGTCTTGGAAAAGGTAGATAAAAGCCTTTGACCCAGGGGATTGGGGGGGTTTCCGCCCTTTTGGTCTTTGGCCAGGATGGAGGTCAAATGAAAGATGGCTGACAGGAATTAAGATGCAGGGCTAGCTAAGAATGACTTAATGCTTAATAGGTTATGATATAGACCACACATGTGGATAGGGCATGAATAAAGCTGATACTTCCTGATGCCTGTCTCTGGATGAGTGATTCCGACGTTCACCTAAACCTGGGACCCGCCAGCTGAATGGGGATTGCGGAGCCACGTGGCCTGGGATGGCAGAGAAAGATCCATCCATCTATCCACCTCCATCCAGCACCATCACTAATTATTTAATGCAACAGTCCTATCAATTTAGGTTTTTCAGGGCTCGATGAGAATTAGATGATTACATCTTCCTGGCTAATGGAGAACTTTAATATTTAGGAAAAGGAAACAATATTTTAATATTTAGAAAAAGGAAACAATATTTTAATATTTAGGAAAAAGAAAATTTTAATATTTAATAAAAGGAAACAATTTTATATTGTTGTGAATGATCCTCTTTACCTAAAAGTCAGCCTGCAACTAATAGAAAGTCCATTTTTTTTCTACTGACCTTTTTTCCTTAATCTAGTCACCCTGATTTGCAAAGCTGTTAACAATAGAGCTTAAGATACAACACAGCGTTCAATCCCTCCACCAGTGTCTGCATCTCTCTACCAATGGTCCCAGGTTCCAAATTTTTGGGAATATTTAAGAGCATAAAGTTTTATCTTGCTTTAGCAACAAAATAAGGAAAGCTAGGAGAATGGACTTTAGCAGGAGATAGAGCTATTGGCCAGACAGCCTTGTCAACTATACTCTGACCAAAATCTTCCTTTTTCAGCAGACCCAAAGCCTGAAATACACCCTTGTTCTGTCTCCTTAACATATTAAGTTTAATTATTGTCTTTTAGGTTCCATGTTTGCAGTAGTGTTGGTTTTTGTGGCTTAAATACATGCATGCCTCAGTTCCTCACCCCAGGAAAGTTCTTAGTTAGTTTTGAATGTATATGTATGTGTTGGGGGGGGAAGACAAAAGGGGGTAGTCACACCTGGCTATGCTCAGGGCTTACTCCTACATCTGGTTCTGACTCTCAGGGCTGATGTCTGCTGGGGTTCGAGGGACCACATATGGTGCCCCAGGTCAAATCTAAGCAGACTATGCAATGCAAGCTACTTGCCAACTAAACTTTTTCTCCAGCCCTTGGTTACTTTTTTAATGGTTTAACAATAGCATTTAAAATCATTTTAATTAGTTTTTTTTTCAATCCAGTATGGTATCTTGGACTTGTGCCAAGAATACAAAATTGCTTTGACATTCAAAAGATTAATTTAATGTTCCTTGTTATAGATTATAGGAACAAAAATTGTATAATTATTTCTAAAATTACAACTCTAATTCACAGCCCATTTAAGAAAAAAAAAATATCTCAGCAAGCTAGGAATAGAAAAGAATTATCTTAACAAAGAGCATGTACCACCACCACCACCCCAAGAAAATTCTACTATAAATAAAGTCTCTTGAAGTGTTCTCTGGGATAGATAAAAATATGAAGATGAGGCTTCTCAGACAAGAAAGCAAAGAAACAGTAAAAGCACAAAATATATAGGACTTGGAAAGAAGATAAAAAATCTATTGTTGGGGCAGGGAAGGTGGCGCTAAAGGTAAGGTGTCTGCCTTGCAAGCGCTAGCATAAGAAGGACCGCGGTTCGATCCCCCGGTGTCCCATATGGTACCCCCAAGCCAGGGGCGATTTCTGAGCACATAGCCAGGAGTAACCCCTGAGCGTCAAACGGGTGTGGCCCAAAAACGAAAAAAAAAAATCTATTGTTCCTAAATAATCTAAATATATGTATCAAAAATCTAAAAATCAACTAGAAGGTACTTATGAACATTAATAAAAGCTTTATGTTTCTGGACACAGAACAAAGATCTACTGTGTTTATATATATATTATCAACAACAAATAGAAAAATAAAAGGCAAAGAAAATGAACAGAGAATAAGTTTGGGCAGAACCCAAAAAGGAGGTAACATTTGCAAAATATCCAATAAAGGACTGAGAACATTAAGAACAAACCAATAGGGGCCGGAGAGATAGCATGGAGGTAAGGCATTTGCCCTTCATGCAGGAGGTCATCGGTTCTAATCCCGGCATCTCATATGGTCCCCCGTGCCTGCCAGAAGCAATTTCTGAGCCTGGAGCCAGGAATAACCCCTGAGCACTGCCGGGTGTGACCCAAAAAACAAAAAAAAAAAAAAAAAAAAAAAGAACAAACCAATATCCAAAATTTTATGTAAAATAAACAACCCTAAGAACTCAGGTTCTCAGCTAATCAAGAAATTGTTATTGTCTTTAATTTATTATATTATAGGCTAGGTAAGAGGGTTGTATTCGTGTTATGAATTGGGGGTGGAATTGTTTGTTTGGGGGCCACACCCAATGGTGGATGGTACTCAGGGCTTACTCTTTTTTTTTTTTTTGGGCCACACCCGGCGGTGCTCAGGGGTTATTCCTGGCTGTCTGCTCAGAAATAGCTCCTGGCAGGCACAGGGGACCATATGGGACACCGGGATTCAAACCAACCACATTTGGTCCTGGATCAGCTGCTTGCAAGGCAAACGCCGCTGTGCTATCTCTCCGGGCCCTCAGGGCTTACTCTTGACTCTGTTCTTAGGAATCACTCCTGGTGGGCTTTGGGGACCCTATAGGGATTAAATCTAGGTCAGCCACAAACAGGACAAACATTCTCCCCATTGTACTTATCTTTCCAGCCCCAGGTTTCTGGTGTTTATGTACAAAGTTACTGCCCCTTCATCACTGCTAAGTGTTCAATACCCTCCATCAATGTCCTTACGTTGTCTTTAGTTCATCTCTTCAAAACCCCAACTCTAATCTGCTTGGTAATCTGAGTTTTATAATCTAAGGCCAAGGCTTTATTATTGTTCCATACTGTCTAGTGTTTTGTTGCTCTATGTAACACAGATAGTGAGATCATCTGATAATTTTCCTTCTCTCCAGAGTTATTCTGCTTAACATGGTACCCTCCAGTTCCATCCGAGACGAAAAAGCGTTTGAGTTTAACTTTTAGTACAGTTGCATAGTACTCCATTGTGTGTCTATGCCACACTTCTACATCCATTCATGTGGCTTTGGACATTTAGTTTATTTCCATTTCTCATCTATTGTGCTAAGTTTTGAGCAAGGAATTTGAATAAGAAGCTAATGTGACCAACAAGCAAATGAGAATGATACTTGGCCACATTAAAACAGAGAAATCTCCCAGATTTTCCCACCAAATTGGAAAAAAAAAATGAAGATAGGACAAATTTAAGCTAAGTCTAAAGAAGAAGAACCACAGATTCATTTGTACCACTAATGAGACTATGAACTAGGCCAACTCCTGTGAAAATTATTTGCATTTCCTATAAAGTGGTATATGCAGGAACCCTTGAGTCCAACATCTCTTCTACATCTACCCATCCATAATTATCTGGTGGTCTACAGTCGGTTGTCAGTAGAATTATTTCTCATAATGAGAAAAGAAAATCTTCTAATATGTAAAATGGAGAGATGGAGAAGTAAATAATCATGCAATCAGACAATGAAATCACATTCAGTCATGAAAAAGAACACACACACACACACACATGAATCGACAGGAGGATACTGCACCAACATAACATGGAACCCAGGAAAAAATAGACACAGTAGGCATGTAGTAGCAATTTCCCAATTTCAAAATGAATTGTACAGAACTAATAATTCACTGCTTAAGGATTCAAAGTTGGCAAGGTACAAAAAAAGAAGGGAGTAACAAAATCTTCAGATAGTAGTTACTGACTAGGGAGGATAGGGACCAAAAAAAAAGGGGGGGGTGGAATCTGGCACTTTGAAGAGTATTAATTCTGTATTTGGACTGTTTTATGCCTCCTACATACATTGTAAGTAGTCTGTAAAACTTTTAAAATTTTAATAATAACCTATTTTCAAAAAGAGTTTGGATGAGTGAGTGAATTCTGATTAGGAAAAAAGTGGGGGAGGAAAGGAGGAAGAGAGGAAGAAAAGAACAACAGGGAGGGGTGAGTGAGGAGACTGGAAGAGGGAAGGGA
The DNA here is from genome assembly GCF_024139225.1 of Suncus etruscus. Taxonomy (NCBI): domain Eukaryota; kingdom Metazoa; phylum Chordata; class Mammalia; order Eulipotyphla; family Soricidae; genus Suncus; species Suncus etruscus. The sequence continues at coordinate 54,068,615 of NC_064865.1, forward strand.
GGAATGAATGAGTGCATGAGGACGATTGGAGGTGCTTCCCAATCTTTAGCAAAGAGGTTAATGGAAGTCTTACTCATTTGGGAAGACCAACCTGAGGAAATAAGTCCTGAGGTGGACTTGAAAAACTGATTAGGCTCCATTAGTGAAAAGACATCTTCTACTTTTGAGTAGAAGAGCAAGGACAGTGGGTAGGCATGGCTCAGGCCACAGAGAGGCCTGTATCTATGGAGCAATCTGTGGTAGAGAATACAAGAGGCCTTCAAAGAAATCTCTGACAGACAGGAAACATCAGTGAGGCGGCTAACAGGAAGCCCCTCTGTCAGACTTGCCCTCTGAAGTATGGGAAGGAAGGCCCTCAGCCTACAAGGGCACTCCAGGAGGCTCCTGTGCCCTGACTCCACCTTGGTGCATCTGGGTTCTCACCTCCAGCGCTATCAGATGTACCAACCCAGGATAATGGGATAAAAACCTGCTCTTTCTCTCTTAGAGCTTAATTACATGGACTCTGGGGTTCCCTGAGAAAGGGGAGATGAGGTCCCCACTGCCTTCCCCTTGCTGTGAGTTTCTGTCTGGGCTGGGATTTCCCTGAAGCTGTCCTCCCAGAGGACTAGGGGTAAAAACCCTGAAAACCATATGCCCAGAGGCCCCATTAGAGTGTGTGGTGGGTTGGGAATGAGACTGGGCCCCAAGGGGGAGCTGTGGAAGATCCCACAGCACAGGATCTGGGAGTAGGGCCACACATATAGCGACCTCTCCAATGGCTCCCACAGACAGCAGGCAGCCAGGGAGGAGACAGTGTAGCATCCATTCCTCCTTTCCTCTGTCCTTTCTTTCCCTCCTTCCCACACTTCCTTCCGCCTCATCCCCACCCTTCCTTCTGCCCTTACTTCCTTTCTTCCTTCCTCCCTCCTTCTTCCCTCCCTCCCTTCCTTCCTCTCTGTTTTCCATAATACTCCTCTATATTTGACTAAATCAGCCAGAGCTTTAGGGCTCCACCAGGAATGTGCTTGTGTGAGAAAACTGGAGGGGAAAATCTGATTCTGAAATAAAGGGTGGTGAGAGATATAAACTTGGTCTCTAGAATAGAAGGGGAGAGAGAAGCCATCTTAAATTGAACTTCGCATGTGCCCATTCACTCATGGCCATCAGCCAGGCTGAAATACGGTTTCAGTGGCTTCTAGAAGGACGAGACCCACAAAGCATGTGAAGGTAAAAGGAGGGAGAGGAGGGGAGGCTGCCTCCTTGGTTCCACATCAACTCTAGACCTTTGACACTGCCTTCTTAGGAGTAAGGGTGCTAGGTCACCTGAGGAAGAAGCAGACACCTGGAACAGAGACAGACTTAGGAGTCCCTTTCTGGGGATGCCTAGAGCTAGCCAGGAGGATGAGGGTTAAGGGAGAATGGTTAAAGGGTACACCCAGGCATTTCAATAGAGTCACATTGTCTATCTGATTAAAGAATGCCTCTAGCATGGCATGGCTTGGAAAATACAAGCTTTGAGCCATAAGCAAGAGGGGAAGAGGTATAAGTCAGAGAGAGGAGGAGGAGGAGATTAATAAAACCTAGACATGTTGGAAAAAAACAAGTAGCTAACTGTTCAAATATCAGCATGTGGGTATGTGTTCAGTGACTAAGGATTTAAGATCAGAACAACCCGTTGGGTACTGGGGCTCCACCTAGAGATGCCGAGAATCGTTCTCACAGCCTTTACCCCATTTCTTCACAAACAGCCTCCTGTGGAGCTGGAGAGTGAACAGGTTGGATTAATGAGGTCCTGTGCCCAGTGAACACTGAGGGGAAGTCCCAGAGGGATCCATCAGCACCCCAAGCCTTCTGGAGGCATTTAACTAGACACCCGGAGGATTGCTCTGTCTCCAGACAATTATTTCAAGGCAAGGAAGAAAAAAGTTGCCTAGGTTTGCAACTACAGTCACAGTCACTGGCGTTGAGAAACACCTCAGATGGGTAGGGTAACTCACAGGTCATTGAAGTGCCCCAGAAACATCTGCTCTTTCCCCCGACCCATGAACCAGATGGGACCCCAGAATCTTCTCTTCCAGGTGACAGAAACTCAATACTAAAAGCTCAATCAATATTCACAGGTAATGATCAACTTTTATTATCAGAGGAAGATGGGGAGAATTGCTGAGCCAGACCATGCTCCCTTCTCCAGTGCATCCCTCTGTTCTGCATTCATCAGAGAAGTCCCATCTCATCAGGGACAAGAGTGGCCTTGGTTTCATGGGGTATAGCCTCAAAATTGATATGAACTGCTTCCCTGGAAATGGCATTTCCCCTTCCAAGGAGATTGGTTATGTGGTCTCTGTTATGATATTGGTGACTTGGCGTTGACTCTTGGCCAAGTCCATTAATAGCTTTTATCATGGCCTGTTACTTGGCTCTTCTAAGTCTTAGCTCCTTCATTGACAAAATGAGTGACAAAATCCTACCTCAAGCAGAATAACAGAGAATGAGGAGTGCTCACCCCAGGGGCCCAATAAATAAATATTATTTAAAGTCTTTCTTTTTTTTAATAATTTTTATTGTGACCAAAGTGAATTACAAATCTTTCACCGTAATATTTAAGGTACATAGTGACATTGAATCAGGGCCATTCCCACCACCAATGTTGTCCTCCCTCCGCCCCTGTTCCTAGCATGCATCCTATATCTCCTTCCTTTGCCCCCCAGACTGCTAGTATAAGTGGCCCCTTCTGTGTCTAGCTTGTTGTAGATTGGGTATCGATTCTGTTGTTGTTGGCTTTGGATTTGGTGTTTAAGTCTGATCACTTTTTACTTCTATTTAATGTTCATACAACTGATTGGTCTTGGTACCATCCATTTTTTCCCTCAATTTATGAGGCAGAACAAGATGATTCAAGTTATGTGGTTCTGTTTGAAAAAAAGAAAAAAGAAAAGAAAAATGACAAACAAACAAACTAAAAACCAGGAGGAGTCCATCTAGAGGTTATAAATATCAAGTTAGAAGAAGAAAGGAAAAAAGAAAAAAAGAAGAAAAACATAACAAAAAGACAAAAAAACAAAAACAAACAAAAAATCAAAACAATAACAAAAAAATCAAGCAAAAAAAAAAGAAACCAACTGAAGTCTTTCTTATTGGCCTATGCAGATGAATGGAGTCTATTCTGAATCTTATCATTACAGTAACTTGTACAATTCAGTAGAATCCAACAGAGCAGAGAGAAAAACTAGTCTCATTCTTAGTCTGGTTGTGTGTGTCTGATCATAGAGGGAAAAAAAATAATATGTACATAAGTATGTAAGTACAGGATGATAATGCTCTGAGATCTAATACATTAAGCTCACAAATAGATAAAACAATACATATTCATATGCTTAAAAAACAGCACAAACTCCAACTTTCCCACCCCCCATACAAACCCCAATTTTTATAAAAAGAGAAAGCTTTTCTTTTTTGTATGATCTTTTTTGTTTGTTTTTGTTTTGGGGCCACACCTGTCAGCACTCAGGGATTATTACAGGCTCTGCACTCAGAAATCACTCCTGGCAGGCTCTTGGGACTATATGGGATGCCAGGGATTTAACCCGGGTTGACTTTGTGCAAGGCAAATGCCCTACCTGCTGTGCTATTGCTCCACCCCTGTATGTTCATGTTTTGTGACATCAGAGATAAAACCGGGGCCCAGAGAGATAGCACAGCAGCGTTTGCTTTGCAAGCAGCCGATCCAGGACCAAAGGTGGTTGGTTCGAATCCCGGTGTCCCATATGGTCCCCCGTGCCTGCCAGGAGCTATTTCTGAGCAGACAGCCAGGAGTAACCCCTGAGCATCGCCGGGTGTGGCCCAAAAACCAAAAGAGAGAGAGAGAGAGAGAGAGAGAGAGAACCCAGGGCAGGTGCTTTGCAAATCAACAGCATCCCTAGTCCTAAAATAAGAAAACTTTAGTGCCTATGTAGAGATTTCTATGCCGCTTGCTTTTATTTACTAAGGCTGTTGTGATGAGGGCATGACTGGGCAGCTTAAAGCAGTGTTTCTCAACCTTTTCTAGACCATGGCCTCCTTCCAACCACATTTCCCTCTATGGTGCCTGTCCTAATGGTTGGCCCTTTAGGCTCATGTCATGACCCCTTCCATTGGCACACTTTTCACTTGTGGCCCTTGGAATATCCTGGCCCCTATTTGAGGTACATTGGCTTAACCAACAAAATGGATCATCTCACAGTGCTTGAGGTAGATGGCCTCGGTCAAGGTGTCAGTAAACTGAGTTTATTCACTGGTTTCTCTTGTAGCCTATTGACCCTGTATCTTCCTTCTGTATAATGTGTGTGTCCTCATTTTTTCTTAATATGATATAGTCACACCGTATGCAAGCCCCACCTGCTGTACTCAATTTAACTTGATTTCCTCTTTAAAGAACTTCCTTTAAAGAACTAAAGGATACAAATTTATTCTAAGAAACTGGGGCACTACTCTTCAATACATGGAGTTTGGGGTTTTGTTTTTGTTTTGGGGCCACACCTGGTGGTGCTCAGAAATTTCCTGGCTCTGCACTCAAAAATCACTTCCAGCAGACTCAGGGAACCATATGAGATCGAAACCGGGTTGGCTGTTGTCAAGGCAAACACCCTACCCGCTGTGCTACTGCTCTGACCCAACACATGGATTTTTTTTTTAATTTTTATTTTGACCATATTGGCTTACATATCTTTCACAGTAGTATTTTAGGTACATATTAACATTGAATCAGGGGAATACCCATCACCAAATTTGTCCTCCCTCCACCCCTATTCCCTTCCTGCAACCCATATGCCCCACCATCAACCCCCGGGCTGCTAGAGTAAGTGGTCAACACATGGATTTATGAAGAGTAGGAATTCAGCTCATAATTGACAGTTTGCAAGGTCACTTTGCTAATTCTGGCCCATTGCCACCACTTCGTGGTTTTACATATTGTTTGTTCTAGAGAGTGTCTCCTTTGAATTTATCACTTATACTCTTTTGCCTGTTTTCTGGGCAAGTAGACAAGACTACAGGACTCAGAGTCTGCTGAAACTGAGTTTATTTATTTATATAGTTCACATGTATTGTATAATAGATAATGTGGTCCCAATAGTATCCACATTTCTAGTTTTTGTGTATAAAGTTACTACATATACATCACCATCAATATGCCTAAGACTCTTCCACACTGTCTTGATCCTGAAGCTGATTTTAGATCTGGTGCTAAAGGGTAGGGAATAACTCAAAGGTCTGGAACACGTCTTACACAAAGCCCAGAGTTTGAGCTGTGGCCACCTGCTGTACACCTTGTATCCCCTAAACACTGCTGGGCTCTTAGCAATAGCCCCACACCAACTGAGCATCAAAACAGGTGCCCACTGACATTGTGAGAACTTGTGAGCAGCACCAAAGGGTCTCCCCTTTGAGAAATTAAATTGGTGGTAAAAGACACTAACCCTGGATCCTCTGGAGGAGAATTGCAATGACACTTCAGCTGTATCAGCTGCCAGAAAACCAATCTAGTCACAAAATTTATTCACTCTCAGAGTTGTTTCAGTACATTAGTTGACCATAGATATCACTTCTATCATCTCTTTGTTAACACGATTCATTCAATTCTGTTGCTGTTTCATTCTATCTAGTTAACCAGATACAACCCTGAGATCCATTATTTGCTTTATTCCTCTACACTCTAGTTTTGGAAAACCCAAAGAATAAATTACTACTTTATTGTAGAAAACTAGTTACCCCCTGAGAATTGTTCTGCTATGACAAGTGAGGACTCAAGCTGGAAGGCTGTTTTCAAATTATTTCTGAGAAGTCACAGCAGCTGATAAACTGACTTGATTATTCGCAGGACATCAGTAGACGTAATACTAAAACTTTTCTGTGGACTATTCCACCAAAGGCACAATTTCACATCACAACAGTTTGTCACACAAATAGTAGGTGGAAATGATAACTCTGGACAAGAACTGGGTGATAGGGGCTGGGGAGATAGCATGGAGGTGGGAGTTTGCCTTGCATGCAGGAGGATGGTGGTTCGAGTCCCAGCGTCCAATATGGTTCCCAAGCCTGCCAGGAGCGATTTCTGAGCATAGTGCCAGGAGTGACATCTGAGCGCTGCACAGTGTTACCCAAAAAAATAAAAAATAAAAATAATAAATAAATAAAAGAACTGGGTGATAAAAGGAGATAAAATGATAGGCATAATACTCTTTCAGTAATAATATTGAAAATTGGGGCTGGAGAGATAGCATGAAGGTAAGGCATTTGCGTTGCAAGCACAAGGACGATGGTTCTAATCCCGGTATCCCATATGGTTGCCCGAGTCTGCCAGGAGCGATTTCTGGGCATAGAGCCAGGAGTAACCCCCAAGTGCTGCCAAAACCAAAAACCAAAATAATAATAATAATAATAAATAATAATGATATTATTTTAAAAAATCACAGTTCTGGAAAAAAGAGGGAGGGAGAGAGAGAGAGAGAGAGAGAGAGAGAGAGAGAGAGAGAGAGAGAGAGAGAGAGAGAGAATGTCTGCCCCAGAGAGGCAGGAAGGTGAGAGGAATGAGGAAAACTAGAAACATTGGTGGCAGGAAATAGGCACTAGTGAAGGGTGTTGGACATAGTATGACTAAAACTCAATCATGAATGCCTTTTACCTGTATCTCCTGATGATTCAATTTTAAAAAAATTACTAAATGTAAAAATAAAATTTTTCAAATTTAAAAATAGCAATTAAAAATTATTTTAACTTTGTCACGATACTTTGAGTCTCAGAACATAAAAATTAATGAAACAAAGCCGTTTCCCTTGCACAGTGATTGAAAAGACCAGATTTCAGGAGATTAGAAACTTCCAGGAAACTCTGCCACCTTAGCTCAAAATCCTTTCAACCTTTCAGGCATCCCTGTACTTTCAATTAAGTTATTTATATCCCTCGCAATAGAAGCCAGACTTGTTTAGAGGCCAAGGTAATAAACTTGTTTCTGATTTTGTCCCCAACTTGACCCAACAAAGTGGTTTAGAAATAAATGGCTTTCGAATATCAAACTAAGCTTTAGGCTTCTATCTTCTAGGCTCTCATTTGTTGAGGTGTACAACTCTTCAGTAAAAAGCATGAGTAGGTTTATATGCGTCCCAGGTGCTGTTTTAAACAAAGCCAAAGCATAGTCACCAGTTAATGTGTTTCCTATTAAGTTCTCACTTTGCACCTATCAGTTGTGGGAAAGTCCCTTCTACATACCAGATAACCTATTAGAAAGAAATGTCCTTGAACCGCATCATGGAGTGCAAGGTCAGCCCAGACTAGTTTGCTTGAATTTTCTTTCTCCTCAACATTATCATAATGTTGGACAAAACCAGCCATTGTTTCAAGGTTCTGTGATTTAAGACCAGCCATGTTCTTGAGGAACTAGTTCACTGTCTTTCCAAGTTTCATTGAAGAGAACATTCTAGGAGCTTCTTTTGTCTGTTCATGCTACAGGCAGATTATATTTCTCCGCAAACCTAACCCCCTACACAACCTCCAAATAAAATATTCCTTTCTTGTCGTTTTGTGTCTCTGAAAGAAAATCACTCCCTTTTCTCATCAACAAGGAGGCATAGATGAACCCTTGTGGAGCTGTCATCTGAAAGGTAACCACTGAGGTCATCTTAGCTGTCCCGTTTGAACTATCATTTTTTTCTACTTAGTGTTTGTTTTTGAAAGATTTTTTTTTCCTTAGTTCCCAGACCATCTCTGAGGTGAAACAATGCTGGCTGTCTCTCAGAACCTGGGAGGTTTTCTGCTTTGTTTTGTTTTCGGGTCAAATGTCTGAAGTCATAGTGATTGAAAATAAATAGAAGACTTTAATGAAAGAAAACTACCCCCCAGCTGCGAACAACTAAAAGACAAGTTAACCATTAAAAAATAGCCATTTTGCAGGAAATTGTCACCAATACCCAAGTTATTGGTTAACTGCAGTTGAGTCACTAGATTCATAAAGAAAGTTTCTTTGGTGAAGTGGAATGTTCTGATAGTGTTCACAGCTCCAAAATGCTCGTTTTTTGTTTTTTTTTTTTTCTTTTTTTTTTATATGGTTCTCCAAGCATGCAGGGGGGGAGGAAGGGAGGGAGGGTGAGAGGAAGGAAGGAAGGAAGGAAGGAAGGAAGGAAGGAAGGAAGGAAGGAAGGAAGGAAGGAAGGAAGGAAGGAAGGAAGGAAGGAAGGAAGGAAGGAAGGAAGGAAGGAAGGAAGGAAGGAAGGAAGGAAGGAAGGAAGGAAGGAAGGAAGGAAGGAAGGAAAGCCAAAATGCTCATTTTAATAAAATGTCCGTCACACCATTGTCTAGCCAAGGAGGCTGTGCTATTAAAACTAGATATCCTGAGATTTTCTTCTCACACATAGATTTCTAAACTTCTAAGGTGATTATACATTAACTACAGTGGTTTCAGAGGCTGCACAATATAGCATTTTTCAAACTCTGTTGTATGACCTATTTGATCAGTTCCCAAAGACCTTCTCAGACAGGACCCTAAAACCAAACTGGGTGTCGATTTAAATAATTGAGTATTTTGTTGTTGTTGATATTTTGTTTGTTTTTCAATTTTTATTGAAACCATTGTGATTTGAAAACTCTTCAAAGTTTCTTCATAGTTGGGTTTTAGATATACAATGTTTCAGAACCAATCCCACCACCAGAACCCACCTTCCTCCCCCAATATTCTCAGAGTCTATCCCAGACCACCACCCTTCACCCCAGCCTGCCAGCATAACAAACCCATTTTTAATTTGGGTTGTTAAAGTTTGGGTCTGTCTCATGGTTTCACTATTGTTGACTCTGACTTGGATTTTTTTTTTTTTTTTTTTTGGTTTTTGGTTTTTGGGTTACACCCAGCAGTGCTCAGGGGTTACTCCTGGCTCTATGCTCAGAAATTGCTCCTTGCAGGCTCGAGAGACCATATAGACTATATGGGATGACAGGATTCAAATCACTATCCTTCTGCATGCAAGGCAAATGCCCTACCTCCATTCTATCTCTCTGGCCCCTAGTTCTGTCTTTTTTTTTTTAAGGACTGGAAAGCATCAGCGGGTCTCAAACCACCAGAGCAAAGCTTTATGACTGTGAAGTAACCAATTATCCAAGGCCAGTCCTAGTTCTGTCTTTTTTTGTTTGTTTGTTTGTTTTTGTTTGTTTGTTTGTTGTTGATTTTGGGCCACACCCATTTGACGCTCAGGGGTTACTCCTGGCTATGCGCTCAGAAATCGCCCCTGGCTTGGGGGGACCATATGGGACGCCGGGGGATCGAACTGCGGTCCGTCCTACGCTAGCGCTTGCAAGGCAGGCACCTTACCTCTAGCGCCACCTTCCGGGCCCCAGTTCTGTCTTTTCTTAACACCACCACTGCACCTGGTCTCTTGGCCCCTGTCTTCCATCATTTTTTTTTTACTTTATTTATTGGTTGATTAATTGATTGGTTTCTGGGCCACACCCAGTGACACTCAGGGGTCACTCTTGGCTCTGCACTCAGAAATCACCCCTGGCAGGCTGGGGGACCATATGGAATGCCAGGAATAGAACTTGGTCCCTCCCAGGTTGGCCACATGCAAGGCAAATGCCCTACCACTGTGCTATCTCTCCAGCCCCTATCTCCCATCATTTTATATGTGTTTTTCTTGTCTTTCACTCAATGTCTTTTCTTTCTTCTCTTATACTCTAGAGCAGGGGCCATTTGCAGCACTCCGTACAACATTTTGTGGCCCTGCCCTAGAGGAATCTTTTTTGTTTTGTTTTAGTTGTTTGGGTCACACTCCCCAATGTTCAAGGCTTACTACTGACTGCACTCAAGGATCACCCCGACTTTGCCTCCTGCGGCCCCCAGGTAAATTGAGTTTGAGACCCTTGCTCTAGAGCCTAGAGTGTTCTCAACAACCCGCATTTAAACCATTGCATTACTTCATGCAGTTATTCTAAATACTATGTATAAGTGATATCATTCTGTATTTATCCTTCTTCTGGTTTACTTCATTAACATAATATCCTCCAGTTCCATCCATGTTGCAGCAAATTGCATCATTGCATCATTTCTTACAGCTATGTAGTATTCTATTATATGTATGTGCCACATCTTCATGATCCATTCAGCTGTTTTTAGACATTTAGGTTGATTCCAATTCTTTTTTTTTTTTTTTTGGTTTTTGGGCCACACCCGACGTTGCTCAGGAGTTACTCCTGGCTGTCTGCTCAGAAATAGCTCCTGGCAGGCACAGGGGACCATATGGGACACTGGGATTCGAACCAACCACCTTTGGTCCTGGATTGGCTGCTTGCAAGGCAAACGCCGCTGTGCTATCTCTCCGGGCCCTGATTCTAATTCTTAACTGTTGTACTGAGTGCTGCATAAATTGTTGTTTTTAAAGAAATTTTAATAATATTAAAGTTAAATACAGATCAACCTGGGATCACACACATCCAATCCCATCTTGGATTGTGTCATTCTTTTCCTTTATGCCCATGGAGTTCTCCCCATTCTCACTCATATTGAATAAATTAAATGATTTTACTTTAAAAAAAACTAATATTTGAGTTACACTGCAGGAAACCATACTTATTGAGTACCCAGCATTCTGAAACCCTGTCCAACTGATTTTTCTATGAGTTACTGAATTTCTAATTTAAAAATACAAATGATAAAAAAAAAGTGAATAATAGAAAGAAGAGGAAAGGAAAAGAAGTAGCAAATCACTGCCTTCCATTTATTCTAATATGGACCCGGAAGCAGGATATGCCTTACCAGCAAAGAAGTCTTATGCTCGCCTATAACTATGAGACCAAATGCTACAAGATCATAAGTATGAACCAGTCAAAAGGATCCCATCATTCCTATTCACATTGCCACCACTTGAACTAACATATATGCATGCTGAGGCCTTGTATGCTAAATCCAACTAAGTTTTTTTTAATGATATCTTTATTTAAGCACCATAATTACAAACATGTTTGTAGCTGGGTTTTAGTTATAAAAAAGAATATCCCTCTTCACCAGTGCAACTTTCCTACCCCTGCCTGTATTTGAGACAGACATTCTACTTCTCTCACTCATTACCATTGTCATGATAGTTGCTAGTATAGTTATTTCTCTAACTGTACTCACCACTCTTTGTTGTTTTTTATTTGTTTTTTTTTTGTTTGGTTGGTTGGTTTTTGGGTTACACCTGGCAGCGCTCAGGGATTACTCCTGGCAGCGCTCAGAAATCACTCCTGGCAGGCTCAGGGGACCATATGGGATGCCGGGATTCAAACCACTGACCTTCTGCCTTCAAGGCAAATGCCTTTTCTCCATGCTATCTCTCAGGCCCCACCACTTTTTGTTATAAGCTTCATATCATGGGCTCATGGGCTGGTCCTTCCAGCCCTCATCTCTATTGTCTCTGTTTATTACTACAATAATGTCTTTTATTTTTCTTTTCTTTTTTTTTTTTTTTTTTTTTTTTTTTTTTTTTTTTGGTTTTTGGGCCACACCCGGCATTGCTCAGGGGTTACTCCTGGCTGTCTGTTCAGAAATAGCTCCTGGCAGGCACGGGGGACCATATGGGACACCGGCATTCGAACCAACCACCTTTAGTCCTGGATCGTCTGCTTGCAAGGCAAGCACCGCTGTGCTATCTCTCCGGGCCCTTTTATTTTTCTTAAATCCCATACATGACTGAGACTATTCTGTGTCTATTTCTCTCCCTCTGACTTATTTCACTCAGCATAATAGTTTCTTTTTTTTTTTTTTTTTTTTTTTTTTTTGGTTTTTTGGGCCACACCCATTGGATGCTCAGGGGTTACTCCTGGCTATGTGCTCAGAAATCGCTCCTGGCTTGGGGAGGCCATATGGGAAGCCGGGGGATCGAACCACAGTCCGTCCTGTGCTAGCGCTTGCAAGGCAGACACCTTACCTCTAGCACCAGCATAATAGTTTCTATGTTCATCCATGTATAGAAAATTTTATGGCTTCACTTCTCCTGACAATTGCATAATATTCCCCTTTAAAAAAAATTTAATTGAGGCCTTGTATGCTAAACCCAACTTACTTTTATAAAGAATTTTTTAAATAAGTTAGGAGCCAAAAATATTTTAGGAATGTCTTTCCCAATATCTTATATGTCTCCATTTATGTATAAGAATATAATGAGATTTTTAAAAATTGTGACTCCGTAAGGGCTCTCAAACTCAATTTACTTGGGGGCCGCAGGAGGCAAAATTGGGGTGATCCTTGAGTGCAAAGTCAGTAGTAAGCCTTGAACATTGGGGGTGTGACCCAAATAACTAAAACAAAACAAAACAAAAGATTCCTCTAGGGCAGGGCCACAAAATGTTGTACGGAGGGCTGCAAACGGCCCGCCGGCCACGAGTTTGAGACCCCTGCCATAAGTGAAGGCTAGGCCTCTCGCAGATGTTCAAAACAAAGATATACCCCGTTAGTATATTTATTATTTCTGACTAAAGAAAATCACGAACTCTTCAGTCTTATGAGAAATGTATCACACTTGGATCAGAGCAATAGTACAGAAAGTAGGGCACTTGCCTTGTACGAAGCCAGCGAGTCCATGCCGTGGCATCTCATATGATATCCCAAACTTTTCTGGAAGTGATATTTTATTTTATCCTAAATATACAGATGTGGGGGGCGGAGAGTTAGCACAGTGGTAAGTCATTTGTTCTATCTCTCTGGTACCTAAACTAGTTTTTATAGAAAATATGGTAAAAATTCCATAAATGGTATGATATTTTACAGAATTTAATTCTCACTATCTTCCCCTTTCTAAATTAATTTCCATCCAATTTGCTACATTATTCTTACCTCTTACCTACATAAGTAAGCCTCTTATGTTTCCAAATCTACTGGGTGCTGGGAGCTTGAAGTTCTGGCTTTCTATGAGCTAAAGCTAACTTCTCAAAATCCTTTTCTCTCTCCATGCATGTGTGTGAATTATTTCACAGACACCATCCAATTTCAGACCCGTGTGTCTCCAGGGTTCTGGTGTTTGAATCTGAGGATTTAATTCAATAGTTAGCATCTAGATGATTGGTCTACAGGGTGCCTAGATTAAAATTTATCTCTGGGTGCTTCCAGATAAAAAGTAGTCTTTGAATAAATAGACTATTAACAGTAGATGGCTTACCTGGGATCACCATATAATCTAGAAGTTCCCAAGCTTGTTTGACCTACCACACCCCTTGAAATATGCCTTCTCTAAGCAAATAAGCAGAAAGCACTCCCCTCCTTGCCCATTGCTTTCAAGGCTACAGGCAACCCCCCTCCCTGGGTCAATCCAGCACCTCAGAAGATGGAGTCACCCACTTCCGGTGAAACAATGAATCCATTGAGGGCCTGATCCCAACAGAAGGCAGAAGAATTCACCACAGATTTTTTTTGAAACAGGGCATCTCATGCCATCTTCACCTGCCTCCAACCTACTTCCCACACATACAAACACCACTACTCTTCAATCTCCAGTACTTACTACACTGCACCCCAAAGCTTCCAGGCAGAGTATTGACCTCCATAATCATTTGGGCCAAATCCAATTGTCTTTTCTCCTACTGGTGCTCCTTCTGTGGAATCCCTGGCTGACATGGGGTTGCTAGGTTGTCATGTTCCTAAACCAGACAATAAGTATGTGATACTCTGTCCAATAAGTATGTAATAAAATTGTCACTACAAAATAAGCATGGGAATAGTGCTCCCTCTAGTGGTCAGACACTTAGACACCTAGAAAGTTCTCGAACATGGGCAAGTTCCCTCTTGCCAAGTCCATGAGTGTAGATCAGAAGAACTCAGGCATCAGGGAAGTCACTTACTTACACCTCGGATACTGTGTGTGCACAGGAACAGCAACTTAAAAGGTTTGACTTAGTTTGCTATAATGAGCACAAGCAAATCAAGTTATGGTTTGTTTATAGCCACCTCCCCTGCTCAGGGGGCCTTGCAATCTGACAGATAGAACCTGAGGATTCTATATACAAACTCTGGTCTCTAGTCCTTTAAACTATCTCCCTGCCCCTATGTTTGCATTTGGTTAATGTTCCTTATGTGTGAAGGAAACATTCTGAAAGGTTAATCTTCTAAGGAAGGAAGGAGAGAGCTGGCCTTGAGGCCTTTATATAATATGCAGTAAGTGGGTCAAACTCAAGAATGGCATTGATCTTCGGGAAAGTGGCAATGCTTGGAGATATTTTTGTGAGAACTAGAGAGAGAGGCAGCTGCAGGTACCTAGTAACACATTCAGGAGAGAATATGAGCTTATCTAGAGTTGAGGAAGGAAGAGAGAGAAAGAGAATGAATGAATCAATCAATCAATCAAACAGATATCCCAAGTCTAAACAAGAATGCCACCTGGTTTTACAAAGTTGCTTAGACAGGTTCACATCCAAGGTTGTGTTCTCCATAAGAGCTCTATCTTGGTGGTGACCTTTGTCTTTGTACCACAGCCTGCACCAACGGTATTCTCGAGCACAGAGCCGAAAGTGAGCCCTGAGCCTCACTGATTATGGCCCCAAAACCAAAAAGTAAAATCTTTGAAACTGGGGTGAATCTTACAATGATCTATTTAGAAAGCACATCTTATCACCATTTTTCTTGATATTGTAAAACAATGGTACTTTGAAATAGGCACACTACATCTTCTAATATGAAATATAAATTCTCTGCATTCTGTTCCTTCAGCATCAAAAGTACACCATTCTTCATGAGCCTATTTTTGCAAAACTGAGCTTGAACACAAACTGACTTGGAAAAGGACCTAATTTCCTCACTTGCTCTTGCAGTTTATTATCATTTGGGGGTGTGGGGGGTGAAATAGCTTCAGAGTAGCTGCCCTACTATTGCTCCAGCACTGAAGAACCTGTTTAAATCATGCCAGAAAAAAAAATGCTCATTTTCCTTAAAGAACATTGTGTTGTGCATTGGTTCTAACTCTGAAATAACAAAACTGACAGTGGGGAAGGGTGGCTGGAGTCTTTAAATTATTCTAACTACCTCACTTAAGACCTCACTTTTTAAAAAGAAATTATTTTCTGCCAAACCTGAACCTCATTTCCGTGAGTATTAAAAAAATAAAAGTTTAATTGTTAGGACCAAGGAGCTTGCTCTGAAGACTGGGGCACATGCTTTTTTGCTAGAGGAAGGCTTGCTTCCATACATCCATCCATCCATTCGTGGCATCTCAGGCTTCCAAAGCAATGCCAAATTTTTTTTTATTCCCCAAAGAAGTCCCTTTAACTCCGACCCGTCCATTCTAAAGTTGCAAAGAGCCAAATCTCAGTGTGCGGTGCATGCACCGGGAAGAGCAGGTGAGCGCGCCCCATTCGCACCCGCACTAGCTTGCAAGCACCGCAGGGGGTCGCAAAGTCGCGCTAGCCTAAGACCTAAAAAGTCCCGGGAAGCCCGTCTGCGCTTGCGCGGACTGCACTGCGCAGGCGCGGGCGCCGTCGCGCCTGCGCACTACGGGGCGAGGTCGCACCTGGGTCGCCTGCCACCGTCCGGCATGACTCCCTGGGTGCATGCTCCGGCCTGGTCCTCGCCCCTGCGCCCATGGAGCGTCTGCGGAGCCTCGGCCGACCCTTGCCCCGCACCGTGCGCACCCTCTTCGCCCTCTCCCTGCACTCCGGGGCTCGTCCCCTGGTCGCCTGTGGCCCCCGGCCTAGCAGCCACCGGGTGGCAGGTATGCACCTCCCAGGCCCTGGAGTTTGCAGACCCTGGGACTCACCTGCCCGGGTCTCTGCTTGTGCCCTGCTGCCCCGGGACAGGTCTAGGAGGTGGAACCCGAAAAAGTTAACTCCCCAGCAGCAGCTGATGGTGCTGCCAAGGCCTGCGGGGACCCAAGGGACACCAGGGGCAAAAAGGGGAATAGTTGGGATTTGCATTTTGTGACCTGCAGAATGGTGGCTTAGCTGCAGCACCAAGGCTCAGAGATCTTTGCAAGCCCAAAAGGTCCCGCCTGGGCTGTCCCCAAGTCACTAAGGTTCCTCCCAAGTCTCTTCTCTTGTCCACTCAGCACCAGCTTCCTTTTTTTTTTTTTTTTTTTTTACCCTGGTTCAGGACAATCACCTGGAGAATTCAAGAATACACAAATCTTCCCTCCTGGTAGCTCTCTTTGATGGTGGCTGGTTGGTTGGTAAATGCTATTTTTTCGTGGTTTTGATTTTTTTTGTTTGTTTGTTTGTTTTTATTTTTGGGTCACACCCAGCTGCGCTCAGGGGTTCCTCCTGGCTCTATGCTCAGAAATCGCTCCTGGCAGGCTCAAGAAGGGACTATATGGGATGCCGGGATTTGAACCACTGTCCTGCATGCCAGGCAAACACCCTACCTCTATGCTATCTCTCCAGCCTTTGGCTCTGCTTTTTTATTTTTTTACTTTTAAGTCATTGATATTTCCAGTTTGGTTTCTTTTTTTTTATTATTATTCTGGAAAGGGAAACCCAACTTCAAATGCTAATAGAATCCCACCCACCACCACCCCCAAGGGATCATATCAGAAATGACAACAGATTTACATATCTGTGCAATGAGGGATGAGGGGGGGTTTCATTTAGATCAGACAGTAACTGTGATGTTTTTACCCCTGCCTGTGTTATCCCCCTTGCTGCGTTGTTAGACAGTCATACTGTATTTTGAGCATTTGTCTTATGTCCATCGTGAGTGAAACGTATTTGCTTAAACTTCTTTAAAGGTCTTGTCAACCCCAGTAAGGGATACAGCTTTGTTCCAGCGCACTGTGCTCTACATTCCAGTTTAATGAGTTGTTTAAAATATAGTGGGTCAGATAAAATGTATCTAGAAAGAAAGTTAATACAAAAGGCAAATTGGTGTACAGCCGTAGGGTCATTTTTTTTTTTTTTTTGGTTTTTGGGTCATACCCGGCAGTGCTCAGGGGTTACTCCTGGCACTACGCTCAGAAATCACTCCTGGCTGGCTCGGAGGACCATATGGGATGCCGGAATTCAAACCATCATCCTTCTGCATGCAAGGCAAATGCCCTACTTTCATGCTATCTCTCTGGCCGGCCCCCCATAGGGTTCTTTCTGACCTTGCTCATTGCCAGCCCAGGCTTGGTCCTTGGTGGTCCAAGGATCCCCCAAGAATCATCCAGAGTAATTCCTGAGCACAGAGCCAGGAATAAACCATGAGCATCTCCAGGTGTGGCCCAAAAATGAAAAGGAAAAAGAAAGTTAAAAATAGAAAAGTAATATCTGTAGTTTCTTCATATATATATATATATATATATATATATATATATATATATATATATGGGGGGGGGGGCACACCTGGTGATGCTCAGGGGATACTCCTGCTATTCACTCAGAAATCTCTCCTGCCTTGGGAGATCATATGGGACACTGAGGATCAAAGCCAGATCTGTCCTGGGTCAGCCCTGTGCAAGGCAAACGCTCTATGGCTATGCTATCACTCTGGTCCCAGTTTCTCTATTTTTAAGTTATCCAGATAATGCTGATCCTAGAATGCTTGATAGACGATTGGTAGTTGACATTTTCTTAATTGTGCTAGCAGTATCATTTACATGAAGAGCTTTCTTTTGTGCTTTATTGTTTTTTTTTGTTTGGGAGCCACACCCAGCAACCCTCAGGGCTTACTCCTGACTGTGTGATCTGGGATCAGTCCTGACTGGCCCAGGGGACCTATGTGGTGCTGGGCTGCTTGTAAGGCAAGCGGCCTACCTGCCCTACTATTGCTCCAGCCCCTGAAGAGCCTTTTAAAATTATGCCGGAAAAAAAGTGTTCATTTCCCTTAAAGAATGTTGTGTTGTGCATTTGTTCTAAATCTGAAATAGGGGCCCAGAGAGATAGCACAGCGGTGTTTGCCTTGCAAGCAGCCAATGGTCCCCCATGCCTACAAGGAGCTATTTCTGAGCAGACAGGAGTAACCCCTGAGCACCACCGGGTGTGGCCCCAAAACCAAAAAATAAATAAATCTGAAATAGCAAAATTGAAAAGAAAAATGGTGGCAGGAGTCTTTAACTTATTCTTCTACCTCACCTAAGACCTCACTTTTTTTTTTCTTTTCTTTTTTGGTTTTTGTATTCAGAGGTTATTCTGGCTCTGTGCTCAGAAATCAGTCCTGGCAGGCTCAAGAGACCATATGGGATGCAGGGGATCGAACCTGCATGCAAGGTTACACCCTACCTCTGTGCTATTACTCCAGCCTCAAAAACCTCACTTTTTAAAAAATTATTTCCTGCCAAATTTGACAATCATCTTTGAATATTAAAAATAGAAGTTTTACTTGGTAGGACCAGAGAGCTGGTTCCAAGTGCTGGGGCACATGTTTTGCATGAGGAAGGTCTGGTTCCATCCATCCCTGGCATCGCAGGCTCCCGAAGCAATACCGAGAGTGTCCTGAGCAGCAGTGGGTATGCCTTCCTCCCAAAATTAAAAGCAGTTGCTTTTTATTTTCTCTAGGAAGAAATTTCAAAACTAATAAAACAGCTGAGTGACCTCTACATGCTAAGAGAGTTGCCTTGTCCCTTTCCACTAAACTGATTTGTACATAATTGTCTAAATTCATTCCTCAGGTGAAATATGCCGGTATAGATCTGCGGATGTCTCTCAGGCCACTTTGGCCAGCGTGTCCCCGGTGTTTGCTGTGGTAAGTGTGTCATATTGGTGTCTTTATAAACAATAGCGCATCTGCTACATTAACTGGGTAGCACCAATGACTGATGTTACTTGATTTTTTTTTTGTTGTTTCATAATGAATCAGACTAACAAGCCTTCTCCACACACACTCATACTCACATACTAAGACTCCTAAAAATCATAGTTTAAGTGCTGTTTTTTATTTGTCCTGGGTCCATACCTGGCCAGCCATGTTAGGAGCTCCTCCTTGCTTGGCACTTAAGATCAGTGCTGGGGGGCCGGGAAGGTGGCGCTAGAGGTAAGATGTCTGCCTTGCAAGCACTAGCGTAGGATGGACAGTGGTTCGATCCCCCGGCGTCCCTATGGTCCCCCCAAGCCAGGAGCGATTTCTGAGCGCATAGCCAGGATTAACTCCTGAGCATCAAACGGGTGTGGCCCAAAAAACAACAAAAAAAAATAGATCAGTGCTGGAACTCGAACCCAGGCTTTCTAAGCACGCACGGCAGTGCACTGAGCTCTCTCCCGCCTTCATCTCATTGTTTCAGTTAGAAACTTTGAGAGAATCAGAAGTGATTCCAATCAGTACTGCTACCAAAATAAAAAAAAAATCAATGTATCCTGTATAATGTGGAGGAGAGTCTACTAAGAACTGTATGTAACATGAGCAGTAAAAAAACATTCTATAAAATATTCCTGGGGTGTTCTCTAAAATTTGTCCTGTGAAGTGATTATTTTCAGTCCTCTGCAGATGTGCTTTTGTGTATGAGATCACTGTAGGGGGACGCTAGTCTTGCTGCAAATTGCCCTAGAATGTTTTAAGCTGTTTGTTATATACTCACCTTGATCTTTGGCAGACTTTGTCTTTTCTTTATTTCTTCTCCCCTCCTATCCCCTCTCCCCCCCTCTTTTGGACACTGTGGTTTGCAATACTATTACTGAAGAGTTATCCTGCATATCACTTTCCCTCCTTTCAGCATCCAGTTCTTGTCCGTAGCGATCATTCCCAACTGCCATTGTCCTAGTACTTCCTTCTCAGCCCTCACTGCACTTCCCCATTCACTGTAGCAAGCTCCCTCCCATGGACCAATCCTCCTGACCTGGTCTCTTTGTCTCTGGATATTATTACCATACTTTTACTTTTGTTTATATCTCACAAATGAGTACAGTCATTTTATGTCTGTCCCTTTCCTTCGGACTCATTTCACTCAACATAATCTCCACATCCTTCCATGTATAAGAAAATTTCATGACTTCATTTTTTTCCTAACATGAGCTCAGTTTGGCCCAGCCAGGGGAAAGGGATTATTTTTTTTAAAACTCTTAAAAAGTTGTTGTTTTACTTTTTTTTATTTTGTTTTTGGATCACACCTGGTGGCACTCAGGGATTACTCCTTGCTATGTGCTTAGAAATCGCTCCTGGTTGGGGCCGGAGAGGTGGTGCTAGAGGTAAGGTGTCTGCCTTGCAAGCGGCATCCCTTATGGTCCCCCCCCCCCCCCAAGCCAGGGCCAATTTCTGAGTGCTTAGCCAGTAGTAACCCCTGAGCATCAAATGGGTGTGGCCCAAAAGAAAACCAAAAAAAAAAAAAAAATCATACGGCTCCTGGCTTGGGGAGCCATTTGGGACACCGGTCCATTCTGGGTAGCCATATACAAGGCAAATGTCCTACCACTGTGCAATTACTCTGGGCCCAAAAAGTTATTGTTTTAAATCAACAAACATAACCCACCCTAATACAGACCTTTATTCTAATGCCGTAAACAGTATGCCACTTTGGAGGCCGTTAACATTTTGTTTTTTTTGCCTTTCAGACAAAATTTGACGAAGGGGGAAATGTTACTTCTTTTGGTGAGTATCTTTCATTTTTCTCCACATCAGTTCTCCCTGCATGCTGAGTGAGTGGCTGACGGAAATGAAGAAACAATGGTGTTTGGTGGTTTCTGTGTAGAACAGGCTTTGCATGTTTGGGTACACAGAAAGACAATATGGGGTCTCAGTGATCCAAGTCAATCACATCCAGTGCAAATACGTATTCGCTGTCGTATTTCTCCAGCCTCGCTCTCCCCCACCCCACCCCCCAAAATACAAGTTCAGGGGCAGGAGAGAGAGCACAGCGGTTGGGCATTTGCCTTAGACGCTGAAGGATGGTGGTTCGAATCCTGGCATCCCATATGGTCCCCGAAGCCTGCCAGGAGTGATTTCTGAGCGTAGAGCCAGGAATAACGCCTGAGTGCTGCTGGGAGTGACCCAAAAACAAAAACAAAAATTAAAAAAAAAAATACAAGTTCCTTAGTGCTTTAGCCCACCTGTTTAATTGTAATTGTTTCTTTCTAGAAAGGAAGAAAACAGATTTATATCAAGAACTAGGACTTCAAGCCAGAGACTTGAGATTTCAGCACTTAATGAGCATCACAACAAGAAACAATAGGATTATTATGAGAATGGAGGTAACATTTTATTTATTGGTAGCTACATTTCTGGCTGCAGTCTGGCTGCTCTGGGGAGCGTCTAAGTTAGATGGCCTGGCAGTGCTCAGTAGCTACTCCTGGCACCAGGTCAGTCCTTCAGTTGCTCCAGGAACAGTCCCAGGGCCTCAGGTACACTAAGCATGTGCTGAACTGTGGGGCCATTTTCTGTTTATGCCACCCTGTTACTGGCCTCAGAAAGGATGGGACGCTGGGGCTGAAGTGTAGTTCCAGGGTACAGCACTTGCCTTAAAGTAGGGGGAAAGCTTCAAGTTCAAACCCCAGCGCTCAAAATAATAAGGTTAAAAGAAGCCTGTCTTTTTTTTTTTTTGGGGGGGGGGTCACACCCAGCAGCGCTCAGGGGTTCCTCCTGGCTCTACGCTCAGAAATCGCTCCTGGCAGGCTCGGGGGACCATATGGGATGCCGGGATTCGAACCACCATCCTTCTGCGTCTAAGGCAAACGCCTTACTGCTATGCTATCTCTCCGGGCCCAGAAGCCTGTCTTTAAGATGTGTCACTTCCTGGTGTTATTAAGTAGCACTGGGCTATTTTTAGCCTCATCATCTCAAATTGGTTTAATAATATGTTGGTGATGCTTTATAAAAAAAAAAAAAAAAGAAAGAAAGAAACCTTTCCCATTTGAGGCAAACTGATGATGGCTAGAATGAATATTTTCTGAAATTTTATTTGAGAACTTGCAAGGACTTTCTTTATCCCAGGAAAGGGATAAAGGATAAAGCCCAGGGTCCTGGGGCACCAGGCACATGCTCCAGCTGTTTGAACCATCTCTATTATCTTGGGGGTGAGATGGGTATTGGGACTCTGCCTGTCAGTGCTTAGGGCTTACTCCTTCCTCCATACTCTGACATCACCTGTGGTGGTACTTGCGGGACTGTAAACCATGCAGGGACCAAACCCGGACTGGCCACGTGCAAGACAAGTGCCTTAACCCTTGTACTATATCTCTGGTCCTCACCCTGGGACCCTGGGAATCTTAAGAGGTCAGTCTTCAATTTCTCATGCTGTGAGAAGGAGCAAAAAGTTCCCAGGCTTAGGTAGATTTTAAACTTCATTTACTGAAGTCTTTGTCTTTGAAAAACAATGATTCGGGGGGCCTGGAGAGATAGCATGGAGGTAGGGTGTTTGCCTTGCATGCAGAAGGACGGTGGTTCGAATCCTGGCATCCCATATGGTCCCCAAGCCTGCCATATAGCCAGGAGTAACCCCTGAGCGCTGCCGGGTGTGACCCAAAAAAAAAAAAAACACAATGATTTGGTATAGGAGAAATTCAAGAGCCTGGAACCATATTACCAGGGTTTGTTTCTCCCTGCAGCTCTGCAGTAGATGCATGTATCTCTGTGCACTGATAAACCATCTGTGTTTTATAGTACTTGAAAGCTGTGATCACTCCAGAGTGCCTCCTGGTGTTAGATTATCGGCATTTGAATTTGGAGCAGTGGCTGTTCCGAGAGCTGCCCTCACAGTTGGCGGGGGAGGGCCAGCTCGTCACATACCCTCTGCCTTTCGAGTTCAGAGCCATTGAAGCACTCCTACAGTACCGGGTGAGCCTCTGTCTTTAGCTTCTTGAATGCCTTCTGCTTTTTTCTTTTTTGGGGGAAGGGGGTGGGTCCACACTCAGTGGCGCTCAGGGGTTACTCCTGACTCTGTACTCAGAAATTGATCCTGGCAGGCTCGGGACCATATGGGCTGCCAAGGATCCAACCTAGGTCCGTCCCAGGTTAGCCACATGCAAGGCAAATGCCCTTCCACTGTGCTATTGCTTTTGCTTCTTAAGTATTAAACCTTTAAAAGTCAAATCAGATCAATCTGAGGTCACTCTATTCAGCAGATGGAGACTCCAAGGAAGCACTTTTCATAATGTTTTTTCTTTGTACACGTCTTCAATGTTTGGGACTGGTTATTCAAAATATAATAGCCTAAATATGATGCCGATGAACATTTCCCAAAACACCTTAAGTGTGGGGCCAGAGCCATAGCACAGCTTGCCTAGCACACACCCGACCCAGGTTCAATCCCTGGCACCCCATTTGGTTCCCCTAAGCACCTCTAGAAGTGATTCCTGAGTGAAAAGCCGAGAATGATCTCTGAACGCTGCTGGGTGTGGCTCCAAAACAAGAATAAACAAAAGTCTTAAGTGTTTACCATAGCTATTTATAAATTAAATTGTGTAAATAGGTGTAGGTAAACTGCTGACATGTGTTAGAAATAAAATACATCTTTCTGGTTTTTTCGTTTTACTTTCGTGCACATGGTCCTTTGAGACAGCTAAATGCTGCTCAGTGTGAGACCGCATGTAACATGGGAATTCTCCAATTCTGTCAAATTCATGAGTGTCTGAGGCCCTGAGCAAGAACGGCCCTGGCTTCTCCAGCGCTCCAAAGAGTTCGTTATTTTCTCTTGGTCCTGGGAGTCAGTCAGGATTGGACTCCCCAGGCAGAGAGTGTATAGATGAGTGGGTGGGAGGAGAAAAGGAGAGAGGAAGGAGCTGGCAGGTGAACCCCGAACCCCTCTCCCTTTCCTGTCTGGCACTCATAGAGGAAGCCATCCCGCTGCTCCGTGCTTGACCTCACAAGTCGTGGACTGTCAGGAACCAGTTGCACAGGCGGGAGAAGCTCTCAGGAGCTCAGACTGGACTTTTATCTCTTAACTCATTTTTGCTGGCTGATGTCCAGAATGTTCTTTACCAGCCTATCTAGAAGCTTTTCCATATTGTGGCAACTGGAGTCTCAGTTTCAGTGCAGACCTGCAGATGGCTCAGTCTCCAGGCTGCCTCATAATTGTATTTGTATAAGACCCTCCGGCAGCTAAGCTGAGGGCTCAGATGAGGCTGAACCTTTCTCAACAATGTCCTAAGTTGTTTTGTTTTTGTTGTTTTAATTAAGGTATTACATTGGTCAGTTGGTTTTTGTGTTGGGTTTTTGTTTGGTTGGTTAGTTGCTTTTTTGGGCTACAACGGTGACGCTCAGGGGTTACCTGACTATGCACTCAGAAATTGCTCTTGGCTTGGAGGGCCAGAGAGATAGCATGGAGGTAAGGCATTTGCCTTGCATGCAGAAGGATGGTGGTTCGAATTCAGTATCCCAGGAGTAACCCCTGAGTGCTGCCAGGTATGACCCCAAAACAAAACAAATTACCCAAAAAACAAACAGACAAACAAAAAGAATAAGATAGGCCCGGAAAGATAGCATGGAGTTAGGGATTTGTCTTGTATGCAGAAGGACATTGGTTCAAATCCCAGCATCCCATATGGTCCCTGAGCCTGCCAGGAACAATTTCTGAGCATAGAACCAGAAATAACCCCAGAGTGCTGCCGGATATGGCCCAAAAACAAACCCAAAAAAAAGAGAAGAAAGAAATTGCTCCTGGCTTGGGGGACCATATGGGATGCTGGGGATCGAACCAAGGTCCACCCTGGGTCAGTTGCATGCAGGGCAAATGCCCTACTGCTGCACTACTGCTCCGGCCCTGGTTTTTGTGTTGTTGTTTTTTCTTACACGAAATCAACTATTTTTTGACATAAGTATAACTTTCTTTATAGTTACTGGAAAACTAAAAAGATCATGTCTCTCATTTGATAATCTTCGTCACTTGAATGATAAGGGTTTTTCGGGGCCCACTCCTAGGAGAGTTTTGGGCCACACCCGGCGGTGCTCAGGGGTTACTCCTGGCTGTCTGCTCAGAAATAGCTCCTGGCAGGCACGGGGGACCATATGGGACACCGGGATTCGAACCAACCACCTTTGGTCCTGGATCGGCTGCTTGCAAGGCAAACGACGCTGTGCTATCTCTCCGGGCCCAGTTAGTTTCCTTTCAAGCCTGGAAGTGCAAGAACCATGGCACATTATAGACGATTGGTTACGGTGACCCCAGAGGCTCTTGTTTGGGTCCATCAGGAACAGGTCCTCCAGCAGCACCTGTTCTGAAGTGACACCCGCCTCGGAGCTCTTATGGGTTTCTGTCTTTAAGTGGGGGATTCACAGTGAGCCTCTGAGGATGCTAAAAGGTTTTGTTTTGTTTTGTTTTGGGATTCTTATGAATGGTCATGTTATTCCCTAGATCAACACGCTTCAGGGAAAACTTAGCACTCTACAGCCTCTGATCCTGGAGACGCTGGAAGCCCTGGTGGACCCCAAACACTCCTCTGTAGACAGAAGCAAACTGCACATCTTACTGCAGAATGGCAAGAGGTAGGTGCAAGAAGGCATGTTGGGACGGATCCTGAGCATGCACTTTCCCATCAGAAATAACCGTTTTCACAAGTCATCATTGATCAGACACTGTTCTTACAGTCAAATGGTTTTGATGTGTGTGTGACTAATCATGTCTTTCTCAATGCTTCCCACAGCCTCTCGGAGTTAGAAACAGATATCAAAATCTTCAAAGAATCCATTCTGGAGATCTTAGATGAGGAAGAGATGCTGGAAGAGCTGTGTCTGACCAAGTGGAGCGACCCACGAGTCTTGTGAGTGGATGACGCATCCTTCTTCCCCCAGGGTCATTTCTCCTGGAGATAACCACATTTTTCTCTCATAAAAAGAGAGGCATTTTACATTTCTGGCGGGTTCAATTTCCTTCCCCACTTCATGTTGTGTGTAATTCATCCTGATGAGGAGAGAAAGAGGTCTTGATAAATGGTCTCATCAGTATAGCATTCATTATCTGTCCTGGCAGAAACCAAGGCCAAATTGTCTTGCATCGAGGCAGATATTTGCCAATGGGCTTTGGAGTGGGAGGTAGGCGGTAATGAGGGGAGCACAGGGAGGGAATTCTCAAGCATAAGGAAAAGACATGACGGGAAATAAAAATGAGGTGACCATATGGTCTAGAAGTTTGGGCCAACGTTGAAATGATCATCTTAGGCCTGAAAAATAGGACAGTGGAGAGGGCTCTTGCCTTGCATGTGGCTGACCTAGGTTCAATCCCCGGTATTCCAAATGGTTTCCCAAGCCTCATCAGATATTCCTAAGCACAAAGCCAGGAGTAACCCCTGAGTACCCATGGGGATGGCCCCAAAGCAACAGCAGCAGCAACAACAACAATAAATGTTCATCTTAGAAATTTTTCTTTTTTTTTTTTTTTTTGTTTTTTTTTGTTTTTTTTTGTTTTTGGGCCACACCCGTTTGACGCTCAGGGGTTACTCCTGGCTATGTGCTCAGAAATCGCCCCTGGCTTGGGGGGACCATATGGGACGCCGGGGGATCGAACCACGGTCCGTTCCTTGGTAGCGCTTACAAGGCAGACACCTTATCTCCAGCGCCACCTTCCCGGCCCCAGAAATTTTTCTTAAGAGTTGAGACATTTGAAGGTAAAGAGAGGACCACAGGCTGAGCACTTTTTGCTCCCCAACACAAAACCAGAAATAGCCCTGAGCACTCACAATCAACATTCACTTTTACAGGCACTTGAGGCCAAAGTTTATTCAAAATATTCCATTGTTGGGCTGGCGAGATAACATGGAGGTAAGGCGTTTGCCTTCCATACAGAAGGATGGTGGTTTTAATCCCAGCATCCCATATGGTCTCCTGTGCCTGCCAGGGACGATTTCTTTTTTTTTTGGGGGGGGGGGCACAGCCGGCAATGCTCAGGGGTTACTCCTGGCTGTCTGCTCAGAAATAGCTCCTGGCAGGCACGGGGGACCATATGGGACACCGGGATTCGAACCAACCACCTTTGGTCCTGGATCGGCTGCTTGCAAGGCAAACGCCACTGTGCCATCTCTCCGGGCCCCAGGGGCGATTTCTGATCGTAGAGCCAGGAGTAATCCCTGAGCGCTGCCGGATGTGACCCAAAAAAAAAAAAAAAAAAAAAATTCCATTGTTGGGGCTGGAGCAATAACACAGCAGTAGAGCATTTGCCTTGCACATGGCTGACCTGAGACAGACTCGAGTTCAATTCCCAGCATCCCATATGGTCCCCCAAGCCTGCCAGGAGCGATTTCTGAGCACTTCCAAGTATGACCCCAAACCCAAAAAAAAAAATTCCGTTGTTCTTCTTGGTAGACAGTACCAGAAATCTACATACAAATACCTTTGTCATATATATTTTTTGTTTTGCCTAGTAAACCAGTTTGCTAAATAAATAGTATCCGCTAGTTGAGTACAATGGTGATACCAAAGAGAAGGGATACATATTAGGGGCATGTTACTTTTGTTTGGGGGGATCCTCACATTTGACACTGGCTGCTGCCTCTGCTCAGGGGTCACTCCCAGTGGTGCTCAGGAAACCATGTCATACTGGGGGTCATAGCCAGGCCTCCGACAAGCAAAGCCCGCACTTGCCCCTTTGAGCTCTGCCGGCCCTTGTGGTCATTCTGACGCTGTCACTGCAGCGAGAAGAGCAGCGCCGGGATCGACCATGCCGAGGAGATGGAGCTGCTGCTGGAGAACTACTACCGGCTGGCGGAGGATCTGTCCAACGCCGCCAGGGAGCTCCGGGCACTCATCGATGACTCCCAGAGTATCATCTTCATCAACCTGGACAGGTGACAGGGTGGTGGCAAATGGGGGTGATTTTCTTGGCGAAGAAATGACTGTAAGGGGAGGCTGGAGAGATAGCATAGAGATACGGTATTTGCCTTGCATGAAGAAGGCCGGTGGTTCGAATCCCCAGCATCCCATATGGTCCCCTGAGCCTGCCCCGAGGGGGGGGGGGGGAGAGGGGGCTGCAGGGACTTCTTAGCCTAGAGCCAGGAGTAACCTAAGCGCTGCCGGTGTGACCCAAAAACCAAGGGAAAAAAAAATTGACTGTAAGGAAGTGTTGGGGTGATGAGGAGGTCACTCCACCAGTAGGAAAACAAGCTTGCCATAAACTGTGGTCGAGGTGGAACCCAGCTGGCCATGCCCCCCTCGGCACTGGCCCTGGTGGTCCCCAGCACCACAGAGCATGGGCAGCATCACATGCTCAGGCCCTAGCTTTGGATGGCCCAGTCTGTTCAGTGAGCATCTCTGGAGTGTCCCAGACCCCAGAATGGGACCACTTCCCACACCATCTCACACACACCATCACACACACATCCGTCACACACATATCTGTCACACACTCATTCGTCACACCCTCGTTTTCACTACGGAATCAAAGCTGACCTTCTGAATGCTGGAATCAAACTGTTAGTGTCAGACCCCAGTACAACCCTTAGGGCACCGCCTGACACCACCATCATGCAGGCACACACAGCCACACACATGCTAGTGTGGTCATTGGTATCTTGCTCTTCTCTGCAGCCACCGAAACGTGATGATGAGGCTGAACCTGCAGCTGACCATGGGCACCTTCTCGCTTTCACTCTTCGGACTAATGGGAGTCGCTTTTGGGATGAATCTGCAGTCGTCTCTTGAAGAGGTAAGAAGGTCCCAATTTGGGCCTCTCTGGGGCATTCACTAAGATTTGGAAGATCAGTGTTTCTTTTTAGCAGGGAGGGGTGAACAGGATTGGGCCACACCCAAGCATCCTCAAGGTTATTCCTGACTCTGTACTCTGGAGTTGTACCTCACAATGCTTGGGGGACCGTATGGGATGCCCAAGGTCAGATCTGTTTTGTTGGCGTGCAAGGCAAACATCCCACTGTAAAAACCCAAAAGCTCGTGCTTTTCAGTAGCATGAGTCTTTTCAGTGGCATAGTCTTTTAAGATTTAAAAAAAAAATGGGTTTAGAGAGATAGCACATTCTTAGGCATTTGCCTTGCATTTAGCCAACCCGGGAAAGATTCGGTTCGATTTCTGGCATCCCATATGGCCCCCCAAGCTTGCCAGGAGTGCTTTCTGAGCACAGAGCCAGAAGTAACCCCTGAGCATCGCCAGATGTGGCCCCAAAACCATTCCATCAATAAATCAATAAGTAAACTGATTTTAAAAACGACTTGAATATGTCTTAGCTTGCCTGCTCCCCTGATGAAGTTTCATATGTGCTGTAACTCCATTAGTGCAGGTACAGGTATCCCTAATAAGATAAGGCTATCAATGTTTCCCCAAAACTGGAACTGCATGTGAAGAAGATGTGACAAAGTGGTGTCATGCTCCGAGACTTTTCCTGAACTTGGTCTGAATTTAATTTGGCAGGCCGTGTTTCCTGGCAGTTGGCATTGCAATTTGGGGGCTCTTACAAATGTTACAACTCTGAAAATGGTTGTATTACAGACCAAAAAAAAAAAAAAAACTTATAAGTAACACCCAAGGGCCAAGAACTAGATAATAAGTGTGGGAATCTCTGATCTGCAAGCAGCAAGTGTGCCGTGGGGCAGCGCTCTGGTCTTCTAGAACCACTCAGTGCCTTTAGATGACCTTAACATAAGACTCGCAGCCCCTTGGCACACCGGACCATCCAGTGAGCTGCCACTTCTCCATCTAATCCGCCCCCCACTGCCTGCCTACTCTGTTACTTATTCCCTCTCAGGGTTCGTGCCCCCCCCAAATTCTCTCCCACCTCAGAGTAACATGACTGTTTGTACCCGCCCTCTCGCACCCCTTGTTACGCATGCCAGTGACCTCACACTTCTCTGCCTTCGGAGTCTGCCCCTTTCAGGAAGCATATTTCATGTGGGCTGGAAAATTCTTCAGTTCACACACACTTGCTGCAGTATTCTAGCCACACATGGTTTTTCTTGTATTCCCATGCACTAGACAATTTTTGTAAGACCTGAGTTTATTCATTATAGCTCAGAGAGGATCTCTGATGACCTACAGTTTCCATCGAGCAGATTTAAAAATTATCCCTTTTTTAAATTAAGGGCATCAGTGGTAAAGTAGGTAGGGCCCTTGCTGAACTCGAGGCTCACCCAGGTTTGGTCCCTGGCCAAGCTTTGAATCGAATTGGGTTGGTGACTGTTCATAGCTGGTGCCTCAGGCCTGAGTGTTGCTGCCACCAGGCTGAGCAGTGAATCTGGCCTGGGGAAGCTCTATTGCAGTACAGGGAAGGTAAGAGGCAGAAGCCTGTGGGCTACACAAACTTAATTGTGGGCGCACCTGATGCACCGTGTGTTCTTGGTACTGAAATATGCCTGTAGGACCCCAAGTCACACTCGGCAGGAGGATCCTGGCTGGGATGGAACCGCCCCAGGAGCCATTCCCCCAGGCCCATCCATCCTCACACTGACCAGCACTCCAACCCCCATCTGTCTCCAGCCTGCCCATCCCCGACACTGACCACATCAGGGACAGGATGTAGATGGGGCCTATTCATGATAACAGGCCTGGTCATTTGTCAAGATCTCGCTCACAGAGCTCAACATCTCCTAAAAGATGAAGGCTCTCGCACCCAGAGCCTGAACTCCCCCCTCGCCCCTTTAAAGAAGTCCCGTGTCCTTGTTCTCTTCCAGGACCATCGCGTGTTCTGGCTGATCACGGGGATTATGTTCATGGGGAGTGGCCTTATCTGGAGGCGTTTGCTGTCATTCCTCGGGCGCCAGCTGGAAGCACCTCTGCCTCCTGTGGTAAGGAAGAGGGAGGGAGAGGGGTGTGGGGTGGGGGGGTGGAGTGTGTGTGTGTGTGTGTGTGTGTGTGTGTGTGTGTGTGTGTGTGTGTGTGTGTGTGTGTATGTCAGAGTCCCTTCGACATCCCTATGAAGAGTCAAATTGACATCCTGTATTTCGTGTGTGTTTGTGTGTGTCAGAGTTCCTTCAACACCCCTATGCAGAGTCAAATTGACATCCTGTATTCCTTGTGCCCCGGCTGTGTGGTCCAGATTTGATCTCTCTAAGCCTCCCTTTGTTTCCTGTCAACTTAGTATCACTGAGTCATGGTGCTTATGGGACAGTTGAACAATGTGTAGATAACTAAGAGTGCCTGCAAGGTGGTTAGATGTCCTTTGTGCACAACTTCTTTTCTCACCTCTTGAGCTACACCCAGCAGTGCTCAGGATTTACTACTGGCCCTGTGCTCAGGATCATGCCTAGCGGGTTTGCGGGACCACGCAGGATGCCAGGATCAAATTGTGCAAGATAAATACTCAACTTACTATACACTTTTACTCCTGCCTAGAAACAGACAAAACTATGATGCGGGCTTTGTCATTGAAATGAAATTGAAATGTAGAAAAGGGATATAATGGTTTGGTCAAGGAAAAAAACTTATCAGGCTAGAGTGATAGGACAGCAGGAGGGTGTTTGCCTTGTATGCTATCGACCTGCTTTGATCCCCAGTAACCTAAATGGTTCATTGAGCTCACCAGGAGTAAACCCTGGACACCGATGAAAATGTCTCAAAAACCCCCCAAAGGAAGATAAAAGCTTATTTCCCTCATTATTATTCTGGCATTTAGTCCACACCTCTAGAGTGATTGCTTAGGACACTGATATTTGGCCATTAGTCCTTCTGTCATTTCATACATTATTTGTTTTGCTAGTTCTTGACTTTTATTTATATTTCTTAATTGGTTTCTGGGCCACACCCAGTGATGCTCAGTGATTGCTCCTGGCTCTGCGCTCAGAAATCACTCATGGCTTGGGAGACCCTATGGGATGCCAGGGATTGAACCGAGGTCCGTCCTGGGTCAGCCGTGTGTAAGACAAATGCCTAGCACTGTGCTATTGCTCCAGCTCCAGTTCTTGACTTTTAGGAAAGACTTAAACTAAAATTAATTTCCCTGCTTCGTCTAGATGGCCTCTTTGCCCAAGCGGCCCCTGCAGGCAGATCGTCGGGTGGAGTTGAAGCACAACTTCCGACCGGACGGACTGGGATCACACCGGAATGTTCTGGCAAACCGATGAGAACAACTTAGCGAAAACTCTTGTTCTTCCCGGGTATTCGCAGAGAAGCTTGATGTTCTCCTATGGTTTTCTTTTATAGAGGGAGATATGAAGAATGATGAGTTAAGTTATAATGTCTATTGAGAAAAAGATTACGGCAGTCATGGAATTTCACTCCAAAGTTCTTGCCTTTGTAAAAAGCCAAGAATCTATTTCCTACAAATGTACAAATGTAATGAACGTTTTTTTTATAAATGTGATGTGAGGCATGGAGAGAGTGCCACAAGAATTCCTTGTTTTATAGATTTTATATAATTTATGCATATAAAGAAAAGTGCAATTTCCTGCCGAAAACCTGGAAACTTAACGAGCCCAAAGTTTTCGAGATGAGGCTTCTCGGCTCTTGTTTCTGGGAATCACTTGCATTTTCTAACTCAGGTCACTGCAAAGCCTGCCCGACGGGGAGTGGGAACTGGCAGTTAGTGCTTTAAGTTCCCTTTGACCCTTGATGGAGGGAGCTGTATTCCTTGTATTTCCCCCGTCTCCCTTAACTCTGAGGTGAATGATGGGATCATCCTTCTTCAGTCCTGTAGAACCTCCCTTTTCTTTCCTCAGCTGTCATCAGGGCCATTGGAAGCAAAGTTGAAAGAACGTTCCAGGACCCTTTCCCTTCAGCTCCTGTGTATAGCAGCTGAGTCATTCCTGATTTCTCATCAGCCCCCAAAAAGAGAAAAATGCCTTACTGATTAGAGTGAGTGGGGTGGGTGTCTGTCTGCAGAGAGGAACTGGGTTGCTGTGGTGCCTTTTTGTTGTTGTTAGATTTAGGTTCCAAACTAGATCCTGGACCACTGTGCTCAGGACAGGAGAAGTGGGAGGAGGGGAAGGGCAGAGGCTCATGGGGCTGCACTGAGCCCCAAGAGCAGGCTGGTTGGGGTGCAAGGTGGGATTCTCACGTCGTCGTACCGTTTTTATCAACCATTTGGATGTTTTCTAAATAAAGCATCTTTGATAATAATTATGAAATCGCCAGGCAGTTTGCCACACCTCATGCAACTTTGCTATTTTGATCAGATGTTATTAAAGTAGATTAAAAAAATATTAACTGTGATACCAAGAAATTGGAGGCCTAGACAGCAAATTATGATTTAACTAGGCCAAAAATGAATTTGGAGAATATTTTTTTTTCCTCTTGATGTTTTCATTTAGTATGAGCTTGAGTTAAAAAAATTTTTTTTTGAATGTTCTAGCACAATAGTATAAAAAAAATATTCTGCTACCTCATTTATAGTCAGAATGAAGGGAAATAGCCGGTGATTTTTCTAACATTCTCGAAGGTAGTAAGATCAAGTGTGATTTCAAGGTATCAGTTCTGCTTTGGTGATTTCAGGAATTTTCTTAAAAGTTGTCTTGACTAATAACAGCTCATACCAAAAGAAACGTATGGAGTTCTTTAATTTCAAGCGTGAATTATGATGGACCTAGCATGTAAACTCTTCGACTAAGGCCCCAGCTAAGTGAACAAGCACAAAATCATAGCCCCCATCTGATCCATCAATTGGATTTTGCAGGATTGGGAGCCTCCCAGTGGTCAGGGCCACTCCCTGCTTTGGGCAGGATGTGATATTGCTCAGGCCGGAAGTGCATGGGGCTACTTGGGCCATTTGCAGGGGTGTCCTGACGCTCAGTGGTGCTGGACTCCAACTCTGTCCCTTTGCACTGTCCCTCCAAAGCAGTGGTCCTCAAACTACGGCCCAAGGGCCACATATTGTATTTGTTCCCATTTTGTTTCTCCACTTCAAAATAAGATTCATGCAGTGTGCATAGGAATTTGTTCATAGGTTTTGTTTTTACTAAAGTCTGGCCCTCCAGCGGTCTGAGGGACAGTAAACTGGCCCCCTGTTTAAAAAGTTTGAGAACCACTGCTCCAGAGCATAAGGCTCTCTTGCTCTCTCTCTCTCTCTCTCTCTCTCTCTCTCTCTCTCTCTCTCTCTCTCTCTCTCCTCTCTCCTCTCTCTCCTCTCTCCTCTCTCTTCTCTCTCTCCTCTCTCTTCTATCTCTCCCTCCCTCTCCCTCTCTCCCTCCCTCCCTCCCCTCTCTCTCACACCTCCTCTCTCACACAGACACTCCAAGGTCTTTATAAGGCCTCTATGTGAAGATGGCAAAACAGATGCATTTTAAGAAACCGCAACACTCGTTGTATTCTCCATAGACTGTGATAATTAACCACTCACTGAACACTATTTCATGTTCAAAAGTTTTTTTATTCTTGGTGATTTTTTTTCCAATACTGTTCACAGCTTTACTCAGACTTGCACTGTTAAAACTCACACTTTACAAGTCACTGTCGTTGTGTTAGTAACATCTACAAGGGGGTCTAATGGTGGAATTCAGAGGCCTGAGTTCACCCCCAAATTCATTTCATCTAGAGTCTCTTCCATCTTTGAGACAAAGGCAGAGAATAGTTCTGATATTAAATAAAACCTTGAAGAAAGTTGTTATATAGAGACAAAAAAAAAAGCTGCAAATGTTTAAATGTGTTCTGAGTTATTGGAATAAAACTAATTTTGAGTTACATTGCTGTGTGTGTTTGATATAGATGGCTATTAAAACCCTACAAAGTATTTCCATTTACATTCAGTTCTTAAGCACTATAGCCGATAATGTTTTAGTGCAATGAAAATTTAATCTACTTTTTTTAGTACAATCCACCAGACCAGGGATTCCCAACCAGATCTCTGTCACGCGACCCTCTTTGGGCTTCAGGATTTTCCAAGGTGAATAGCACATCGGCGGGACAGTGGGAAGTAAGAGGGGGCACAGGAAGGAAGCAAGGTCAGAAGGGGCTGATCAGAAAAGTTTAGAGAAATACCACACGTGGCTGTCTTGTATCTGAGATTTTTCTTTTGGCCTTTCTTTTCATATGTGCCATCCAGGTTGACCTGGAGCAGCAGGAATACAGTTGATACCCTCCACTCTCCCTTATACCATCAGCTAGTATGAGTCAATATCTTAGATAAAATCCTATGTAAAATTAAGTTTAAACCTCCAGCTAGTGCTGGATACCCAATATTCTCTGGCTTTGAGATAAGTAGAAATTCTCCAGTACTGGCCATGTCTCTAAAGCAAGCAAACAAGCATCCTTCTAGTATAAGACACTCGCTGGGCTGTCTCATTTATTCCTTCACTGAGACACCTCATGGGATAAGTGAGTGCAGCTAAGAACCCCTGCCCTTCTCCAAGCAAGCTTCCTTGTAATTCTGATCCTTGATTGGCTGAGTTGACCAAACAAGGCCAGATGGTGCTGTTGTTAGTACCCTAGGAAACCCAGCAGCTAGCATATTGCTTTACCTATTTATGATGCTTAGGGGCTACTCCCAAGTCCTGGAAGCACTGGGGGCAGGAGGGACATGTAGGTGGTACTGAGGATAGAACCAGGGTCAATGTGCAAAGCAAGTGCCTTATCCCTGCTATCTCTCCCCAGCCCTAACACCACTCTTTAAAAGGGAGCAATCATGGAGCAAGCCTCAGTTTCCCAGGTCTGTGTCTGTTTCCAGTACAGACTCACCTAAAGTCTTCCTAGACTTTTCCACAATTTCTTACATTATGTGACTCTTGAGCTAGCTAGACTGCTGTCTTCCCTGACCACCTACCCCCAGAGAAGCTGAGCAAAGGACTTACCTAGTTACTTCCCCTTAACTTCCAAAGAACGAGGTTCTTAGTTCATACAAAATCGGCTAGTTACTGTTTACAGGTCATGCTTCCAAATCCTTAGCAACGCTGGCGCCTGTGGTCCCTGTGCTACTAATCTTAATATGCCAGACTGGCATGTGAAACCACTGTACTGACTAGACCAGACAAGTGAAGCCAAGGCTGCTTGCTAGCGAAGGAAGGATCCTCTGGGATGTTGAAAACAAGCCTGAGAGTCGCCAAGTCCATCCACTACAAAAACAGCGTCTCTGAGAGCGCATGAGCACAGGAAGGAGGTAGGACTTGAGTTTTGTGCTTGTCCACTCTACAAAACCTTGAAAATGCAATAAAACTCATTAAGCAAGAAAGTCATCAACGAGTGATTCAGGAATCACCAGGCTTCTGCTCCTCCAGCTTTCCTCTCTTTGGTGCCATTTCTCTTTGGTCAGAATGAGCCCTCGATTTTCAAGACAATGTGGGGAGAAATCCTATCCAGAGAGAACCACAGAGAGGCCCTGTATAGGCAGCAGGCCTAGGAGTTCATGTGCAGAGAAAATAGTTTCTAGGGCAAATCTAAACACAGCAGTAAAATTGACTTGGAGGGGAAGGGGAGCTTTGGAAGAGGCCAAGTGTCATCTTTCTCTGGACCATGCTTCAGATAATCTGGCTGGCTCTGCTCCAGAACCTTCCATCTAGAGAATCTACATATCTACATGTTTCTACTGTGTGCCCCGTTGTCCAGCAGAACACTCTCACCCACGAAGTGACTGGCATGAGTGGGGTTGATGCATTAGGAGAGCGGTGTGAAATCCTCCTATCTAAGCCAGGCTGTAGATGTGAAGTGCTCCCGAAAGCCGGGCCCCAAAAGAGCTTCTTCCTGCAGCAATGACAAGCTGATTCTATAGAGGAGAGAAAAGAACTCGTCACTCACTCATTCTTGGTAGCTGGGAGGTTTCTACTTACAATATAAGTATCGAATTCTAGTCTAGGGACAAAGATGGATAAAACTGACCACCTCTTGTGGCCTTTGTTTAATCACCAATTTGCCCAAAATAAATAGTACCAAGAGAGGGCTGGAAACAAGGCCTTACATCCTCCAGCCCAGCCACGACTTATGGATACCAGCAGGGGTCACCTCTGAGCCCTAAAACACCCATAACATCCTAATAGGCCATTTTCATTTCCCCCCGATAGGTAGGTGGGGAAACCATGGCTGGGGAAGTTCGTTCACTCCAATCTCTTCTCTATATATAAAGTGTATGTTATCCTATTTCTAGTTGTGCTGCAATTTGGGTGGCAAATCTTAGTTGTTTTTTTTTTAATAATATCTTTATTTAAACACCATGATTACAAACATGTTTGTAGTTGGGTTTTAGTTATAGAAAAGGACATTCCCCTTCACCAGGGCAACTTTCCCAACACCAATGCTCCAGACCCCTGCCTGTATTCAAGAGAAGCAGTCTATTTCTCTCACTTATTACCATTGTCACAATAGTTGTCAATGTAGTTATTTTCTCGAACTGAACTCACCACTCTTTGTGCTGAGCTTCATATCATGAGCCAGTCCTTCTAGCCCTCTTCTCTATAGTCTCTGGGCATTATTACAATAATGTCTTTTATTTATCTTAAATCCCGCAGATGAGTGGGACTTCTCTCTCTCTCTCTCTCTCTCTCTCTCTCTCTCTCTCTCTCTCTCTCTCTCTCTCTCTCTCCTCTCTCTCTTCTCTCTCTCTTCTCTCTCTTCTCTCTCTCTCTTTTCTCTCTCTTCTCTCTGTCTCTCTCTCTTCTCTCTCTTCTCTCTCTCTCTCTCTCTCTCTCTCTTTGACTTATTTCACTCAGCATAATAGTTTCAATGTCTTTAAGAAACTATTATGCTGAGTGAAAATCTGAGGGGTTTTTTTAGGGGGAGACCACACTCGGTGATGCTCAAGGGTTACTCCTGGCTATGTGCTCAGAAATCACTCCTGGCTTGGGGGACCATATGGGATGTTGGAGGATCGAACCGGGGTCTGTCCTAGGTAGACACATGCAAGGCAAATGTCCTACTGCTTGCACCACCACTCCGGCCCCAAAATCTGAGATTTTTAAAAACTTCCTTCCAAAGGAGCCATATTCCAAGGCATCCATGAGGTACTTTCTGAGGTGCCACACTAGACAGCCTGTCATTCACTCTCAAGCTGGTTTGTCACTTGGGGCTAAGGTCAAATAGGTGCGAGTCATCAAACTGGCTGAGTCTTTTTGCCAGACCTGTGTGTGCCCATAACTCCAAACTTTCCACACAAAAAAACAGTTTTTCCACAAATTTACTTTTTCAAACAAGTGGAATCCGGGTATAAAACTAATGGCAAGTGTCTGTGGAACCTGTGCCAAGCCAGTGAGTGTGAATTTAGTCCTTAGCTGGAATTTTCTTGCCCTACCATTGGCACCCCATACTTCAGCCTCTCCACCCGCCTTTGGTTCCCTCCCTTAGAGGAACTTCCTGTGACCAAGTCCAGGTCCACCATTTTTATTGATCTTTGATTTTTATCTACTTTGTGTATCAGTGTCCCCAGCCTCGGGCGTGTGTTGGGAAGCAGATGTGCCTTTAATATTAACTCAAGTGAACGATAATGAAGAGTGAATTTGCCGAGTCTTAACAAAAGGAATCATAAAATTTGGATGGCCAATGTTCACTTCACTTGGTATTCACTTCAGTTGGTATAAGTTTTTCTCTATTAACATGTTCTTAATAATGTCCAGTGTGGGCAAAATGAATAAAATCCATGCAAAGTTTACAGTATTTCTATGAACAGACCTTTTCAAAATGCTCCTATAAAGTTAAAAATCCATCTTTGAGATTTTTTGTTGTTGTTTTTTTAAGTAAAAATTTTAGTTTTAGTTTTAGGAGCTGGAGTGATAGCACAGCGGTAAGGATTTTGCCTTACATGCTGTTGACCCAGGACACACCCAGGCTTGATTCCCATCCCATATAGTCTCCCAAGCCTGCCAGGTGATTTTGAGCACAGAGTCAGAAGTAACTTCTGAGCACCGCCCGGTGTGGTCCAAAAACAAACAAACAAACAAAAAACATTTTTTAAGTATTTTTAAATGATTTTTCTTTTTTTTTTTTTTTTTTTTTTTTTTTTTTTTGTGGTTTTTGGGTCACACCCGGCAGTGCTCAGGGGTTATTCCTGGCTCCATGCTCAGAAATTGCTCCTGGCAGGCACGGGAGACCATATGGGACGCCGGGATTCGAACCGATGACCTTCTGCATGAAAGGCAAATGCCTTACCTCCATGCTATCTCTCCGGCCCCTTAAATGATTCTTTTTGTTTTGTTTTCTTTGTGGGCCACACCTGGCGGTGCTCAGGGGGTTACTCCTGGCTCTATGCTCAGGAATTAATCTTGGTGGTGCTGGGGTGGGACCATATGGTATGCTGGGGGTTGAACTCAGGTCCATCCCGGGTCAGTAACATGTGAGGAAAACGTGCAAGGAAAACATGCGGCCCACAAAGGACATTTATCTGGCCCATCCGGTGTTTTTGCCACTGTTGCCTATCCTGCTTAGCAGCCGGCTCCTCCTGGGCCTGCAGTGCAAGTGTGTAGAATATGCACCCACCCTCCAATTCCCTTTCTTCTCTGTCTCTCAACTCCTCCTCTCAGTCTCAGCAGAGGTCTTCAAACTACTGCCTGCCAAAACAGGTCCATCGTTCCCATTGAAATACTGGTAATTTTGTTGATTTAACTTTATTTATTCTTTATTCTTTATTTTAAATAATGTATTTGTTCCCATTTTTGTTTTTGTTTTTTGTTTTTGTTTTTTGTTTTGGGGCCACACCCGGCATTGCTCAGGGGTTTCTCCTGGCTGTCTGCTCAGAAATAGCTCCTGGCAGGCACGGGGACCATATGGGACACCGGGATTCGAACCAACCACCTTTGGTCCTAGATCGGCTGCTTGCAAGGCAAACGCCACTGTGCTATTTCTCCGGGGCCCCCCTATTTTATTTTTTTAACTCCAAAATAAGATCTGTGCAGTGTGCACAGAAATTCGTTCATATTTTTTAAACTATAATCCAGCCCTTGAACAGTCTGAGGGACAGTGAACTAAAATTCTAGCCACCAGAGGGCAGTGTCACCTAGCTTTTTATGCAGATCCTCTTCTCCCACTGCTCTTTATCACCCTGTTTGCTTGTTTGGGGATCACACCCAGCAGTACTGGGGGGGGGGGGGGTACCACACGGAGCTGGGGTTACACTACCCTTTCAAGCATTTAAAGTCCATGCTGATTTGCATGTTAGCTTTCTCACGTGTCTGTCATATTTTTCTCCCTATCAAAGGCCATCCCGAGTTCTGTGCAATACATATTCCAAGAAGGAATGAAAAGATTCAATGTGCAAAGGGGCCAGAGCAATAGTACAGCGGGGAGGACATTAGCCTTGTATACAACTGACCTGGATATGATCCTCGTCACCCCATATGGTCCCCCAAGCTCTGCCAGGAGTTATTCCTCAATACAGAGCCTGGAGTCAGCCTTGAGCATGACCACGTGTGGAAACCCCTCCAAAAAATTTAGTGTGCTTACTCTTCGTTCTGTCTAGCAATTGGCTGAGAATCTCATTCAGACCAATGGGAGGCTACAGCTGAGAGAATGTGTCTGTGGCACGGTCTTGAAGAATTATTCAACAGTGGCAGAGGAGGTTGGAGCGATGGCACAGGAGATAGAGTGTGTGCCTTGCATGAAGCCAACTCAGGTTCAATCCCCGGCATCCCATATGGTCTCAAGCCTCTCAGGAATAACCCCTGAGCACTTCAGGTGTGGCCCAAAGACCAATAAAAGAAAACTGG
The DNA here is from genome assembly GCF_024139225.1 of Suncus etruscus. Lineage (NCBI taxonomy): Eukaryota > Metazoa > Chordata > Mammalia > Eulipotyphla > Soricidae > Suncus > Suncus etruscus. Next base: position 54,108,893 of record NC_064865.1, read on the forward strand.
ATAGAGATAGGACAATGAGAATATGAACTGGAGTATCATATAGTCATTGAAGTAAAGCAGGTAGTTCTATATATACTGGTATGGAAAATGATATAATATAGTTTGTGAAAATAAAGTAATGGCAAGAGTCAGCATACTTTTTTGTGACGAATTCAAGATGATTTTTTTTTCTTATTATTATTATTACATCAGTAGTAATACACTCAACAGAGCTCAGGGCTCATTCCTTTTCTCAGGAGATCATAACAGGTGCCAGGGACTAAATCTGGGTAGGTCATGTGCAAAGCCAGTGCTCTACCCACTGTGCTATTGTTGTAGCCCTCCAAGATGATATTTTAGTCTCTGGGGCAGCTGGCTGTTTGGGCCACTATCATATGAAAGCCACCATAAATGAATAAACAGGGCTCCATTATGATTGCAAATTATTATTTCTATTTTTCCAGCCATTGCTACCCCTATTTTTTTCTGTCAGAGATTGAGGCCAGGACCTCACATATACAAGACCAGTGTTCTTTTTTTTTTTTTTTTGGTTTTTGGGCCACACCCGGCGGTGCTCAGGGGTTACTCCTGGCTCTCTGCTCCGAAATAGCTCCTGGCAGGCACGGGGGACCATATGGGACACCGGGATTCAAACCAACCACCTTTGGTCCTAGATCGGCTGCTTGCAAGGCAAAAGCCGCTGTGCTATCTCTCCGGGCCCAAGACCAGTGTTCTACACTGACCTACAATACAAGGAACTTTCTAGTTTTGATTGTAACCATCTTTTTAGTTCCCAGAGGGATCCGGTGCACGACTGTACTTTGCCAACTGTCATGGCAGGGAATGAGGAGGAACAGAGAGGGTGCTGGACTCCCCTGTCAACCAACCTCTCCTGTGCATATTTCCCTCCAAGGAGAAAGGAAAATGAGACCATCCCCGAGCCCCGACCTTTGCACAAATGCATCCTGGACCTCCCAGCTTAGTATTCACCTTGTCTTTGGACCGCACTGTGATCAAGGAACTTCCGAACCTGGAGCTGGGCTGGAAAATGCATTCTGTTAGTGGCCTCCAAGCACATCTTTGCAGTTTAAAATAAGGGAAAAGGACACATCATTTTTATCCTGTCTTTTAGGAGCCACTTACTTCAGGAGAAATCAGAACGTATTGGGCCTGAAAGAAAAAAAAAAAGAAAATGATGAGACAAGAGAAAGTTATTTGTGTTTCTATTCTCTGGCAGTTTTTTGTTTTGTTTTGTTTTGTTTTGGGGCCGAATCCAGTGACACTCAGGGGTTACTCCTGGCTATACACTCAGAAATCACTCCTGGCTTGGGGGACTATATGGGATGCCAGGGATCAAACCCAGGTTCGTACTGGGCAGCCCCGTGCAAGGCAATCGCCCTACCACTGTGGTATTGCTACAGATCCTGTGGCAGGTTTGAAGTCAAGCTTCATTAGACCCTTTTATTTCCATTTTTTTGTTTGTTTGTTTTTGGGTCACACCCGGCAGTGCTCAGGGGTTACTCCTGGCTCTACGCTCAGAAATAGCTCCTGGCAGGCTCGGGGGACCATATGGGATGCTGAGATTCAAACCATCGACCTTCTGCATGCAAGACAAAAGCCTTACCTCCTCACTATCTCCAACCCCTTCATTTCCATTTCTATGTGTCTAGAATGATCTATAAGTATGTTTGTCCTGGGCGCTTTCCCACGGGAGGGCATTTGCCTCAAGTACTACCAACCCAGATTCACTCCCTGGCATTACCTATGGTGATCCCTGAGCACTGTCAGGAGCCAGGAATAAGCCAGGAATAAGTGGCTCAAACAAACAAACAAAAATATTTTTATGATCAACATTGGTGGTAGGAATGCCCCTAATTCAATGTCACTATGTACCTAAAATATTACTGTGAAAGACATGTAATCCGGGCCCGGAGAGATAGCACAGCGGCGTTTGCCTTGCAAGCAGCCGATCCAGGACCAACGGTGGTTGGTTCGAATCCCGGTGTCCCATATGGTCTCCCGTGCCTGCCAGGAGCTATTTCTGAGCAGACAGCCAGGAGTAACCCCTGAGCACCGCCGGGTGTGGCCCAAAAACAAAAAAAAAAAAAGATATGTAATCCACTTTGGTCAAAATAAAAATTATTATTAAAAAATATTTTATGCATGCCTTTTTACATCAAAAATTCTACTTATTGGTATTTTTGCTCAGAAAAAAATGTATGCAATGTTTATAGGTGGCAAAGAGAATGATTTTTTTTTTTAGAACATGAACTAGTGAAAACCGGAAGTAGGTAATGACAGACCTATGGTTCAAGTGATTATTAATCTAGAGATAAAAGAAAGGATAAAATTGTACAATGTGATCACAATGAATGAAAACTTTTCAGAGTTGACTAGAATAAGCGTTCCACTCAGCTCTATAAATGGGCAAAAGACTAAAAAATGCTTTGAGGGGGCCGGAATGATTGCACAGTGATTGCACAGTTTGCTTTGTATGTGAGCAACCCAGGTTCGATCCCCAGCATCCCATAAAGTCACCCAAGCCTGCCAGGAGTGACTCCTGAGTGCAGAGCCAGAAGAAACCCCTGATCACTGCCAGGTGTGGTCCCCAAACAAAGACAAAAATAAGCAAAAATAGGCTTTGATGTGAGTCTATATAGAGAAAGGGCCAACCAACTCAGTACACGCTAAATTTATAACAAATTCATTTTAAAAAAAAATTTTAACAGAACATATAGAAAGTAATGGGAATTTCAGTTGAGTGGAATTCTAAGTAGATGACTTTTTTTTGTTTGTTTTTGTTTTTGTTTTTGGGTCACACCCACCAGTGCTCAGGGGTTACTCCTGGCTCTATACTCAGAAGTCGCCCCTGGCAGGCACAGGGGACCATATGGGATGCCGGGATTTGAACCACAGTCCTTCTGCATGAAAGGCAAATGCCTTACCTCCATGCTATCTCTCCGGCCCCTAAGTAGATGACTTTTAAAATTCTTTCTCTGTCATTTGTTTTCAATAAACTCATTCATTTTGTAATTTTCAAGAGAATGTCTCAAATGGCCATGGCTTTCGGTCCAAGAAATTTCTGGAAGGCAACCTAAATAAAAGACTTGAAAGAGGAGATCAGGGGTCTAGGGTGGGGACCCAGAGAGGGATAAAGGAATGGACTTGCAAGAGATCCAAACCAGAGAGACAGCAGCCCTGACACCAAATACCAAAATGTGCCTGACCAGGGGGCAGAAGGGGGCTGGGAGAGGTCACTGGTGACCAAAAGGTGACACAAGTAGAGAGAGTAATGCTAGAACATTGTCCTTAGTCTAAACTCAAGTAGCAAAAACTTAGTAAATCATGATTCTTGAATAATTTTGTCTTGTTTTGGGCCACACCCAGTGGTGCTCAGAGGCCAATGGAATCACTCCTGGCAGTGCACAGGAAACCCTATGGGATGTCGGGGATCAAACCCAGAAGTGTCACATGCAATGCAAGTGCCCTCCCCACTGTACTATCATTCCAGCCTCTTTAATAAATTTCTTTAAGGGGCCAGAGAGATAGCATGGAGGTAAAGCATTTGCCTTGCATGCAAAAGGACAGTGGTTCGAATCCCGGCATCCCATATAGTTCCCCGAGCCTGCCAGGAGCCATTTCTGAGCATAGAGCCAGGAGTAACCCCTGAACACTGCTGGGTGTGACCCAAAAATACAATAATAATAATAATAATAATAATAATAAATCAATAAATTTCTTTAAAACATACACACAGGGGCCAGAATGATAACAAAGCAGTAGGGCATTTGCCAATCTGGGAAAAACCCGGGTTTGATTCCTGACATCCCATATGGTCCCCTGAGTCTGCCAGGAGCAATTTCTGAGTGCAGAGCCAGGAGTAATCCCTGAGCAGTGCCAGATGTGGCCCCAAAACAAAACAAAATAAAATAAATTAAAACACACACACACATATAACCTGCTTAAAAGAAAAAAGAAATATAATGGATCAACAAAAAGAGGAAAGGAAAGATGAAAGACCAGCCAGGCAGTGACCAAAGACCTACATGGCACCTAGTTCACTGGAACTGTAGCTCCAAATCAAATGCTAGAGCTTGTCGCTTGCACAAGACTTGGCAACCTGCACCTGGGCCTCTGCAGTGAGGTTCAAAAGTCTAATCTAATTGGAGCCAGAGAGATAGCACAGCAGTAGGGTGTTTGCCTTGCAAGCAACCGAACCAGGTTCAAATCCCGCCATTCCATATGGTCCCCTGTGTCTGCCAGGAACAATTTCTGAGCAAAGAGCAAGGAGTTACCCTTGGGCGCCTCTGGATGTGGCCCCCAAATAAAACAAAACAAAATGAAAAAAAAATGTCTGATCTGAGCAGTGGATAGGCTTTAGCACAAGTTCAGGAAATAGCTGTTCTTTCTCCATACAGTTAAGCATTTTAAAAATTTTTTATGGGGGTTTTTGTTTGAGGGCCACACCCTGCAGTGCACAGGGCTTACTCCTGGCTCTGTATTCAGGAAATACTCTGGGAGGTGCTCAGGGGACCATATAGGGTATCACAGGCCAAAGCCGGCAAACTTTCTCCCCTACTGTCCTACCACTCTTCACCCTGTCCCGTTTAGGATTTTGCTTTATTTACCTTTTCTTCAGGACACGGGGAGATCCAGGACTTGCATTTGCCGGTCATGTCCCCCAAGGTGGTCTGTCTGCCATTGTAGATGTAAACACGCCCGTCTTCTCCCCCAATCAGCCCAGCTGTCATGTCTGAGATCCTCATTGGGGCAGCCAGGATGATTTCATCTGAAAATGGGGGGGGGGGGCTGCAGGAAGGAACCTCACCCGAACTCAGAGCCACCTGGGCCCGTTTCCCCTCGTGTCCCAGAGATTCCATCTCCCATTTTGTGCCTCATTAATAACCAGAGGACAGGCGACACATGTCCCCCACCTTGGAGAAGCACCGCTCCCTCTGGGCCAGCTGGCTGGATCCTGGGTGACTCAGGCCTGATCCCAGGCCCTGGGGGCCCCCAGTTGCCAAAGTTGAGGGCAGTGCCTGGCCATCGGGTTAGGGGACCGTCGACTGTGTCCCTGCCTCACCTAAGCCATCGTTGTCCAGGTCACTGAGGTGCAGGCCACCACCAAACCGGGAGAAGCGCCTGTCCCCGCTGAAGGAGCTGAGCAGAGATGGCTCCGGGTCGGAGTTCAGGGCGTACATCCGAGTGAACCCCCCTTGGTGCAAGGTCATGGTCAGGAAACCCATCTTCGACACATCATCTGGAAGCAACCCCAGTTTGTGAATGCTGTCATCCAAGAGGAGTCTCCCAGCTGAATCTGAATCCTATTGTTTCATCTGGTGGGGGTCTGGGGGGTACACACCTGGTAGTGTTCAGGTCTCGCTCTGGCAGGGCTCGGGGTGGGGACCATGTGGGGTGCCGGGGATCAAACCTAGCTCATATGCAGGGTGCATGTCCTAGCTGCTGTGCTCGCTCTCTTTATCTCTCTCTACTCTCTCTGTCTCTGTCTCTGCCTCTCTGCCTCTCTCTTCTGTCTGTTTGTCTCTCTGTCTCTCTCCACTCTCTGTCTCTGTCTTTCTGTCTCTGTCTCTCTCCACTCTCTGTCTCTGTCTTTCTGTCTCTGTCTCTCTCCTCTCTCTGTGTCTCTGTCTCTCTCCTGTGTCTCTGTCTCTCTCCTCTCTATCTCTGTTCTCTCTCTTTGTCTCTTCTCTCTGTCTCTGTCTCTCTCCTCTCTGTCTGCCTCTTTCTGTGTCTGTCTGTGTCTCTGTGTCTCTATCTCTCTCTGTCTCACTGTGTCTCTGTGTCTCTGTCTCTCTTCTGTCTTTATCTCTGTCTCTCTGTTTCTCTCTCCTCTCTGTCTGTGTCTCTGTCTCTCTTCTCTGTCTTTATCTCTGTCTCTCTCCTCTCTCTGTGTCTGTCTTTGTCTCTGTGCCTTTGTCTTTGTCTCTCTCTCTCTCTCGCTCTAGATCCTAGACACTTGTGTTTACACTTAGTGCCAATGACCGAGTCATACGGGGACAAGTCATTTAGTGGAATCAACTCCAGTAAAAAGGAACCAAGGGACAGACAATGGACCCACTTGGTCACACCGCAGAGATGTGTCCCCTCGCTCGGGACCCCCAGGACTCAGTCACACCCCACAGATGAGCTCCCTCCCCAGTCTCTCACTGTCTGACACGTTCTTCACGTCAACCACCCTCACATCTTTGGCATCAAACTGCCTCTTCTGTTCCCTTGGAGTAAGCCAAAGTCTTCACAAAGGGGCAGGGAGTTGAAATGGGGGTACAGTACAGTTGGCTGACCCCAGTTACACCCGCAGCACTGAATGTAGTTTCTGGAGCATCGCTGAGGTGATCCCAGGGCAGAGTCGGGTGTAATCCAACACTTCCCCCCTAGCCCCCACATACAACACACACACACACATACATTCATTTCCTTAGAATCACTATAATCACTATGTCAGATGCAATGGGGTTTTTTTTCTTTTGTTTTGTGCGTTTGGGGGTTGGGGGGGGGGTTGGGCCACACCCGGAGGCACTCAGGGGTTACTCCTGGCTCTGTGCTCAGAAATCACTCCTGGCTTGGGGGACCATATGGAATGCTGGGAATTAAAGCAGGGTCTGTCCCAAGTCAGCCATAATGCAAGGCAAACGCACTGCCGCTGTGTTATCGCCCTGCCCCAGATGCAGTGTTAACCAGAGAGCACTGTTTAGTGAGGCCCTTGCCTTCCACACAACAACCCCAATCTGAGACTGTTAAAAACACGAATTGCTTCTCTTCTTGCTTGTTAGTTTGTTTCTCTACGTCTTGGGCTCGCACTCTACGGCACTTGGGGTCTCCCATCCACCCCTGCCGCCCTGTATTTGAAGATCACTTTGGCAATGCTTAGGACAAAGCCCAGGTTCCCCAGTGCCAGCCAGCCTCAGCTCAGAGCCATCTTTCTAGCTCCGGATTAGCTTTAGGAGAGAAGAAAAGGGTATCTGAGCTCTGCCTGGCAGTGCTCGGGTCTGACCACTGCATCTGAGCTCGAGGATCGTTCCTGCAGGTCTCGGAGGCCATATGCAGCACCAGGGATCGAATCAGGGTTGGCTGAGTGTACCAGAGCCTCTGCACTGTCTGTCCACAGACCTAAGAGGTGATCTACTGTGATCTAATCTACTCAGATTACAGTGCTCATCAGGCCAGGGATGCTCCTCTGAGGCCTCAATAATGGGGAATAACTTACAATAATGGGAAAAGAGGAGCTGGACCAATAGCACAGAGGTAGGACATTTGCCTTGCATGCAGCCAACTCAGGACAAACCTAGGTTTGATTCCCAGCATCCCATATGGTCTCTAGAGCCTGCCAGGAGCAATTTCTGAGTGCAGAGCCAGGAGTAACCCCTGAGCGCTGCCAGATGTGGCTCAAAAATCAAAAAACAAACAAACAAATAATAATAATAATAATAATAATAATAATAATAATAATAATAGGGAAAGAAAGACTCCAGGCCAGAGCATGTCTCCTAGCTCACCCCAGTCCATGCAGGCTACTAAGAGGCGACCCCATGAGTGACTTTGGGGTGACAGGGCTGGGAGACTTACCATGTGTGGGGGCCCCCACCAGCAGCACTTGTGTCCGGGTGCCGTTCAACATCACATGGCCGCTGGACAGGGAGGTCCCCAACTTCCCCATGGCCTGAAAGGCAGAGCCAGTGTGGGAGGCAGCCAGGAGCCCCTGCCCGCTGCCTCACTCCTTCTCGGGCACCTCTACCTTGTCTCCAGCCAAGCTGAAACTGCTGCCATTGGGCAAGAAGTAGCCGTCCACGCGGCCCAGACTCTGCTTCTCGTCCTTGGACCTGAACAGGGCGCCCAAGCTGCAGGGGGGTACACAGGGTGGGGCTGGATGGAAATGCCAGGAGGGATGCCCAGGAAAGACACCACTGAGGCCCTCCTGGGCCCTCTCTGGGTGCCTCCTGGGCCCATAGCCCTCAGCCTGGAAGGACAGGGAGGGAGGGAAGGGAAGAGGAGGGAAAGGGAGAAAAGGGGAGGAGAGAGGAAGTGAAGGGAGGGGAGAGGTTGGGAGGGAAGGAGAGGAGGGGAGAACAGAGGAGGGAAGGGGAGGGAAGAGAGAAGGGAGGGAAGGGGAGGGGAGGAAAAAAAGAGGAGAGGGAAAAGGAGGGAAGGGAGGAGAAGAAAAAGGAGGGGAGGGAAGGGGAAGGGAGGGAAAGTGAAAGGAAGAAAGAGGAGGGGAGGGGAGAGGAGGAGAGGTGAAGGGAAGAAAGAGGATGGGAGGGGAGGGAAGAGGAAGAGAGGGGAGGGAAGAGGAAGAGAGGGGAGGTGAAGGAAAGAAAGAGGAGGGGAGGGGAGAGAGGAAGGGGAGAGGAAGGGAGGGGAGGAAAGGGAAGAGGAGAGGAGAGGAGAAAGAAGGGAAGGGGAGGGGAGGGGAGGGAGAGGAGGGAGAGAAAGGAAGGGGAAGTTTGGGAAGGGGAGGGAGAGGAGGGGAGGGGAGGAGATAGGAAGAAAGGGGTAGGGAGGGAAAGGGAGAGGGGAGAGGAGGTGAGGGGAGAGGAGGGGAAGGAAAGGGAGGGAAAGGAAGAGGGGGAGGAGGGGATGGAAAGGAAGGGGAAGGAGGAAGGGAAGGGAAGGGAAGGGTGAGGATAGGAGAGGAGGCAGAGGAGGGGAAGGGAGAGGAGGTGAGGGAAGAGAGGAGAAAGAGGAGGGGAAGGGAAAGGAGGGGAGGGAGCAGAAGGGATAAGAGAGGAGGAAGAGGAGGGAAAGGGTAGAGGAGAGAGGGAAGGGAGGGAGGGAAGAGAAGAGGAGAAAGAGGAGGGGAGGAGAGGGGAAGGGATAGCAGAGGAGGGAGAGAGAGGGAGGGGAGGGGAAGTTAGGGCAGGAGAGAGAAAAGGGGAGGGGATGGTAAGGAAGGGGTGGGGAAGGTAAGAGAGAGGAGGGGAAGTGGGGAAGAGGGAATGGGAGGGGAGAAGAGGAAGAGGAGGGGAGTGGAGAGGAGAGAAAGGGAGAGAAAGGGAGGGGAGAGGAAAGGAGTGGAGAAGGAAGGAAGAGGAGGGGAAGGAAGAGGAGAGGAGGGAGAGGAGGGGAAGGGGAGAGGAGGGGAGGGGAGGAACGATGGGAGGGGAGGGAAGAGGAGAGGAGGAAGAGGAGGAGAGGAGGGCCCGGAGAGATAGCACAGCGGTGTTTGCCTTGCAAGCAGCCGATCCAGGACCAAAGGTGGTTGGTTCGAATCCCGGTGTCCCATATGGTCCCCCGTGCCTGCCAGGAGCTATTTCTGAGCAGACAGCCAGGAGTAACCCCTAAGCACCGCCGGGTGTGACCCAAAAACCAAAAAAAAAAAAAAAAAAAAAAAAAAAGAGGAGGAGAGGAGAGGTGATGGGAGGGAAGCAGCAAGACCAAATCCGCACACTGCCCAGTGCCCTGGTTTCCCACCTCCTCCTCTGCACTCACAGTGTGTGGAGCCCCCACCCTCGTTCTCCAGCCCCCTAGCTGTGCTGACCTGCTGGTGTTCTTCCAGGTGGGGCTCCCAACCAGCAGCAGTGTCCTGTTGTCCATCGGGACCCCATGCAGGGAGTAGCCGAGCCAGGCGAAGTCTTCCTCGCCCCGAACTGTCCAGTCGGCCGCCTGCACGTCCAGCCTGTCTGGTGAGACCCAGACCCCGTCACTTGGTTTTGCTTGCTTTTGTTTGGGGGTCACACCCGGTGGTGCTCAGGGGTTACTCCTGGCTCTGCACTAAGAAATTGCTCCTGGCAGGCTCTGGGGACCATAGGGGATGCCGGGAATGGAACCTGGGTCTGTTCCAGGTTGGCTGCGTGCAAGGCAAACACTCTACCGCTGTGCTATCTCTCCGGCCCCTGGTCCCATAACTTGGGTCTCTGGGGACAGGGCTTCCGAGGGGCAAAGTCTGCCCTGCCCAAGAGCCTACTCAGCATTCTGCAGAGTGCACATGGGCTGCCTTGAGCCCCACTGGACAGTACCTTCCTCTTCACTCTTTTGAAAGCTCCATGCAGGGAGCACAGGGTGTGCATGAAGGCCCACCCCCAAGAACAGACATGGGGCAACTTCACTCATCTGGGGGAACACAGAAAAACAAGGAAGGCAAGGGTCCAGGGGAACAGAAATGACAGCCAACCCTCGGCTCTGAGTTCAAGAACTGAGAAAGCCAAGGAGGAAAGTGAGTAGGGGTGATGAGGGAACAGGATATGACAGAAGAATGGAGGGAGAGTTCTGGACACTTTGGTGGTGGTGGTGGGGTGATGTATTTGAGTACCTCAAAATCATGAGTTTCAACGCTGTAGCAAACACAAGATCCAAAGTAAAAGAATTAATCTGTGAGGGAGTGGAGCAATAATAAGTATGCAGGGAGGGCACTTGCCTTGCACTCAGCGGACCCAGGTAAGGTTCTCTGGTACCCCATATGGTCCTCTGAGCCTCAGTAGAAGTGAGCCCTGAGCACAGAGCCAGAAGTAATTCCCTGAGCACCCCGAGGTATGAGCAAAAAGGCAAAAAAAAATTTTTTAAGGGGCCGGGCGGTGGCGCTGGAGGTAAGGTGCCTGCCTTGCCTGCGCTAGCCTAGGACGGACCGCGGTTCGATCCCCTGGCGTCCCATATGGTCCCCCAAGAAGCCAGGAGCAACTTCTGAGTGCATAGCCAGGAGTAACCCCTGAGCGTCACAGGGTGTGGCCCAAAAACCAAAAAAAAAAAAAAAAATTTTTTTAATTTATTTTAAGAAGAGTTTGAGGGAGGATGGCTGGAAAGATAGCACAGTGGTAGGGCATTTGCCTTGCACGTAGCCAATTCAGAAAAGATGTTAGTTCAAATCTCGGCATCCCGTATGGTGCTCCGAGCCTGCCAAGAGCAATTTCTGAGCGCAGAGCCAAGAGTAACTCCTGAGCACTGCCAGGTGTGATCCAGAAACTAAAAATAAATAAATAAGAAGAATTGGAGGGACCCAAGTGCCCAGGAACATGAGTGGATAAAGAAATTATGGTACATCTACACAATGAAATACTATGCAGTGGTTAGGAAAAATGACAACATAAAATTTGCTTATATATGGATGGATGTGGAGAGTATTCTGCGAAGTGAAATGAGTCAGAGGGAAAGGGATAGACATAGAATGATCACACTCATTTGAGGGATATTAAAAAAATAGAAGATAGTATAGTAATAATATCCAGAAACAATGCCAAGAGGACCAGTCCATGGTAGAAAGCTTCCCACAAAGAGAGGGTGAGTGTAGTTAGGGCAGAGAAGGGAAGGGACCAGCATGACAAATAGAGTTGGAAATGATCGCTCTGGACAAGAACTGGGTGTTGAACAGAGAAAAAGAGCTAGGTATGCTACCCCTTCAATAACAATTCTGTAAGCCACACTGTCTAAAAGGAAGAGAGGGGGAGGGGGAGAGAGAGAGAGAGAAAGAGAGAGAGAGAGAGAGAGAGAGAGAGAGTTCAGTTGAATAGTTGGAATGCCTCTGAATATGTTTATAGTGCACTTTTTTCTCTCTCTTTTTTTTGGGGGGGCTCCATACCCAAAAATACTCAGGACTTACACCTGACTCTGTGCTCAGAAATCATCCCTAATAGTGTCCAGGGGAACATATAGGGTACTAGGAATTGAACCCGGGTTGGCTGTGTGCAAGGCAAACACATGCTGGCTGTACCATCTCTCTGGTGCCAGCTTAAACTGGCAATGAGGTCAGAATGACCTCCTGATGGACCCCAGCTTCTCAACTGAGAAGTCAGCTCATTAATTCTGTACATTTAGAGTCTGTTCATAGCACTGGCCAGGACACATGTAAGAGTAAGAAACCATTAATATTTGAGGTGGGTCCAGAGCTAGAACTCAAAGGGCTTAGTCTATGCTTTGCCTAGGGAGGCCAAAGACTTGATTCCTAGAACCACCTGATCCCCCAAACATTTTCAGGAGCAACCCCCAAACTGAGAGCCAGGAGGATACCCTGAACACAACAGTTGTGCCCCCCTCTAAAAAGAAAGAGAAAGTAGGGGGGAAGTATGGGATGCATGCTGGGAACAGGGATGGAGAGAAGACAACACTGGTGGTGGGAATGGCCCTCATTCACTGTCACCATGTACCTTAAATATAACTGTGAAAGACTTGTGATTTACATTGGTCACAATAAAATTATTTAAAATAAAAAAGAGAGAAAGAAAATTTTGCAAGAACAAGGTTAATAAGGAGAGTGATGGCTCAGTGGTAGGGCATTTGCCTTGCAAGCAACCAACCAGAGATGAACCCAGGTTTGATCCCCAGCATCCCATATGTTCCCCCAGAGCCTGCGAGGAGTGATTACTGAGTGCAAAGCCAGGAGAAACCCATGAGAATGACTGGGTGTGGCCCAAAAATAGAAAGAGAAAGAAAGAAAGAAAGAAAGGAAGGAAGGAAGGAAGGAAGGAAGGAAGGAAGGAAGGAAGGAAGGAAGGAAGGAAGGAAGGAAGGAAGGAAGGAAGGAAGGAAGGAAGGAAGGAAGGAAGGAAGGAAGGAAGGAAGGAAGGAAGGAAGGAAGGAAGGAAGGAAGGAAGGAAGGAAGGAAGGAAAAAAGAAATGAGGTTGAAAGTATAAGAACAAAGTTGTACAGGCACACAGGATGGGAAGACACTAGGGTGCCTGACCAGTACTACCTTGGTGACTCCTGCTGGGACCAGAGTAAAAGGCTGCTACAAATCCCCGCTGCTTCCCTCCACCAGGTGCGAAGGGGGAGCCCATGACCAGGTCGGGCTTCCCATCTCCATTCATGTCCACAGCTGACAGGGTCCAGCCCAAGTTGCAGTAAGTGTACTTTGGGGGGAAATCAAGGAAACCATGGTTTACTCCCCAGTAACCAATCAGGCTGCAGCAGGTCTGGGTTTCCTGCCTCCCCTCCATTTCCACCCTCATGAAAGGGTTAATCCTACCTGGCAGGAGATGGTGATGTTGGGCAAAGGGGACACTCCTGTGTCCTGGGAGCCCAAGTAGATGTAGACGGCGCCCTGGATGGGACAAAACACAGCAAAGTGACTTTCTGACAGCCACTGAGACTGTACAGGAAGTGGGACCTGGCAGTTGGATTAAAAGCACAGAAGAGGGAGAGGCCAGTGGGACCTGCAGTGCACCAGCTAAAAGGTTCTAGACTGCTGCCCTCTGGGTCTTTGCTTCCCTCTCAGGGCCTCTCCAAGACTCACTCAAGTCTAGCCTGGGGGACCCTTTCCCAGCTTGCCTCAGCATACTCCTGGGGTCCCCATCCCTGTTATTTGCCTGGACACAGGGTTGAGCCCTCCTGTTCCTATCCCTGGGACAAACGTCTGTCCTCACAATAAACAAACACAGAGACCCACAAGGCTCCTGCCTGCTCTCTTGTGGGGCTGGCCAAGGGACAATGGTAATCCCTGGGTGGAAAAGGTGCCAAGGAATGTTGACCTTCAGAAACGAGGTAGCACCATGTTTCCTGCAGGAAAGGTCAGGGTTGTAAGAAGCTCAAATTCTGCTTCTAAAAGAGCCAGAGGAAGGCCGGAGCTGTGGCACCAGCGGTAAGGCATCTGCCTTGTGCGCGTGCTAGCCTAGGACGAACTGCAGTTTGATCCCCCGGCGTCCCATATGGTCCCCCAAGCAAGAGCGATTCTGAGCATATAGCCAGAAGTAACCCCTGAGCGTCACCGGGTGTGGCCAAAAAAAACAAAAAATAAAATAATAAAAAAAAGTCAGTGGATGGAGGACAGGGAGGGGCCCAGAGGCCCAAAGGGGGTAACCAAGGCCTAGGCTCAGGAAGTGATGCCAATGTTTCATTGTTTATAAATAAGTAGTTTCATGGTCGTCCACATCCAAAACATTTAATCTGTCCTCTTCCAAAGTGCCAGGGAAGAAAGAACCAGCTGCGCCCCTCGTGGTGATGCCCATGAGGTAGTCAGCTGGCATTTCCGTCTCCTGCAGGACCAGTGAGTAAAGGCCCTGAGGGAATGGAGAAACTGAGGCCAGACTCAGGAGAGGCAGAAATAGGCCCTGCCCAATAACCCAAGGTCATGTCAAGGGCTTAATAGGCTCATGGGCCTACAATGCTGCCCAGTGCTCCCCCCAGGGCCTCTGGCCTCCCCAAATCTTACTTTATATGTGAGCTTCTCTGAGCCCACCGAGGGTGCCCCCACAGCCAGGTCCGGGAGACCATCCGCGTTAAAGTCCACCACGGCCACAGCTGAACCAAACCGACCTGAGGGCTGAAAAGAAATGAGTTACTTTCCCTTCTCAGAGCTGTCTTCCTCAGGAAGCCCTCCTGCCTTCCCAACAGGCTGCTGAGGACCAAGGAATAAAAAAGTACAATGATGTGGAACACAGCCAGAACACCAGTATGGGGGTCTCTGTGTCTGTAGGAGATTTTGGACAAGTCTGTCTGCCTGCCTGTCTGAGAGGCAGAGGAGAAAGAAGCTTATCAGTTTGTTATTATAAGTCTAAATTTTCGGGACTGGAGCAGTGGCACGGAGCGGTAAGGCGCTAGCCTAGGATGGACCTCGGTTCAATCACCCAGCGTCCCATATGGTACCCCAAGCCAGGAGTAACCCCTGAGCATCACAAAAAAAATAATAATAATAAGTCTAAGTTTTCAGTTAAGTGTCTGGTGTGCCTAATACCCCAATAACACCAACAATCACAATCAACCTTTGTGAACTCAGAAGGTTCTAGAACCTCCTGACTTCCTGTGGAGATAGGAGTCATAAGCTAGATGTGGCCATTACACTTAGTAGAAAGAAAGTCACATCAAATGAACAAAACCAATTCCAGGAGCTGGAGCAATAGCACAGCAGGAAGGAAGAGCATTTGCCTTGCACACAGCTAACCCAGGTTCAATCCCCGGCATCTTACATGCTCCTCCTCTGAGGGACTGCCAAGAGTAATTCTTGACTGCAAAGCCAGGAGTAACTCCTGAATACCTCCAAGTGTGGCCCAAACAAACAAAAAACTATTTGGATCCCTGGCTGCTATGTTACCAATGCTCAAAAGCCAGTGGATTGAGGGGCAGATGGACGAGTGCAGGGGTGAAGCACTTGCCCACACCTAGCTGACTTTATTCAATCCCCAGCCCGGCAGAGGGTCCCCTCAGACCACAGGCATCATTTCTGAGCACAGATCCAGGAAGAGCTTTGAGCTCTGCCAGATGTGGCCCAAACTCTTTCCCACCCCACCCCCCAAAGCCAATGTGCTAAGAAGTTTCCCTTTCTACTGCCTTGAGTCAGCTTAGACCTAAAAATCACTTATTTTTTAGAGTTTTTTGGGGGTTTTTTGTTTTGTTTTGTTTTTTATTTAGGGGTCACACCCAGAAGCATCAGGGGCTAGTCCTGTCTCTGCACTCAGAAATCACTTCTGGCAGGCTCGGGACCATATGGGATGCCGGGGATCGAACCTAGGTCAGCCACATGCAAGGTAAATAAATGCCCTACCTGCTGTGCTATCACTCCAGCCGTACAAGTCACTCTTGAGATTGTTCTTATTCTTTCACAACCTGAAAACAACGAAGAGTCTTGCACAAGGGGATTCGCACAGCACACGGCCCACGCCAACCATTTCTTGGCTAATCTCACTACACCCATATGCAATGGCATCTGTGGACTCTGCTCCTTTCTCCAAAGCAGGAACTTGATGAGCAAGAGAGAATGCTTGGGACATGAGGCAGGGCAGGACACAGCAGCAGGGAAAAGGCTGCTGGTGGAGGGCGGCTGGGTCATTTCATCACCGCCAGCCACACTGCCCAGCCCTTCTGCGGGGGAACCAGTCATTCTAGGATAAGGCCAGAATCTGAGGGACGGATGCCCAGCAGGTGTTGCCAATGCTTCCTCGTTTACAGATAAGAAAGGTTCATAGCCCTCCACTGATCAAAACACACATTTCATCTGTCCTCTTCCAAATTGATCAAAAGTCACTGCAGGGGCTGGAGTGATATTACAGCAGTAGGGCATTTGCCTTGCATGCAGCCAACTCCGGACAGATCTGAGTTTGATCCCCAACACCCCATATGGTCTCCCAAGCCTGCCGGGAGTGATTTTTGAGTGCAAAGCCAGGAGTAACCCCTGAAGCTGCCAGGTGTGGTCCAAAAACAAAACAAAACAAAACAAGGCACTGTGGATTAGGGCATTTGCCCTGCCTGTGACTGATTCCAGTTTGGCTCCTGGCAAGACATGAGACCCAAGCACCACCAGGGGGGACACCCTCCCCAAAAACATCAAGTCATCATAGTCCCTGAGCACCACTGAGTGTGGTCCCCAAAAACAACCCTCTAAAACAAAGTCCCAGCAAGGGGCCTGGGGAAGTCGAATCCTTCACCTTCTTTCCTTGTGCCAAGGCCTTTGAGAGTTTTTATCGCCCACAGGAAGCAGCTGTCTTTCTTGCCTGTCTTGGTCCTGCCTGCAGAAGCCCCAAGTGTCATGTTTTATGTTACAGTTTGACAATGGCAGGAAAGAGGACACTGAGGTGGGAACTTTCTCATGCTGTCAGAAGGCTCTAGAAAATATTCTTCTTCCAGAACTGGGAATCTTATATACAGGCCAGCAAACTGTTCCCCTTGGGAGGTTCAGAGTTTCTTCAAAAAGGTGTCAAAACTAGCACAGAAGGAGCTGGAGGCATAGCACAGCAGGTAGGGCGCTTGCCTTGCATGTGACTGACCCGGGTTCGAACCCCAGCATTCCATATGGTCCCCTGAGTAATGCCAGGATTAATTTCTGAGAACAGAGTCAGAAGTAACCCCTGACTGCTACCAGGTGTGACCCTAAAACAAACAAACAAAAGCTGTTCCTGGGGCCGGAGAGATAGCATGGAGGTAAGGCGTTTGCCTTTCATGCAGGAGGTCATCGGTTCGAATCCCGGCGCCCCATATGGTCCCCTGTGCCTGCCAGGAGCAATTTCTGAGCCTGGAGCCAGGAATAACCCCTGAGCACTGCCAGGTGTGACCCAAAAACCAAAAAAAAAAAAAAAGCTGTTCCTAACAGTGTTGGGCCGAAGAGACAGTCAATGGACTAACTGCTCACTCTGCATAGAGGGCCCAAGTTCGATTCCCAGCATCGCCTGATCCCCCAAACCACCCTGGAAATAAATTCTGAGCAGAGATGGAAATAGCCCTGGAGCACCATAGGGGGGGCACCATACCATAAGGGGGTGGTCCAGGCCACACACACACACACACACACACACACACACATACACACACACACACACACACACACACACACACACACACACACACACACTGACCTAAACAGTGTTTTAGGGATATCATTCGACTAAACCATCAAAAGTTAAAGACTGAATGAAATGAACTAGGTGAAAATCATTTTTCTAGTCTTTGTTTTTGTTTGGGGGCCACACCCAGTAGTGCTCAGGGGTTACTTCTGGCTCTGCATTCAGGGATCACTCTGATCAGTGCTTGGGGAACCCTATGAGATGTCAGGGATTGAGCCTGGATCAACCTCATGCCAGGCAAATACCTACCCCACTGTACCATGGCTCCAGCCTAAACACACTTCCTTTTTGTTTTGTTTTGGAGCCATACCCAACAGCACTCAGGGATTACTTCTGGCTCTGCACAGGTTCTGGGGACCATATGGGATGCCCAGGATCGAACCCAGGTTGGCTATGTGCAAGACAAACGCCCTCTCCACTGTGCTATTGCTTCTGCACAACACACTTTCCAAGAAACAAGCTGGAGATTCAGGAAGGGCCGTCCTGCCCACTCCATCGAGGTTCTCTGGTCTGGCTCCTGTCTCAGGGATGTGTACAAGTGAAACCAGTGCTCTGAGGTGGTGTCTCACCTGGGAGCCCTCCAGGATACTGTGAGCCTCCTGGTCGAGGTCCAGGTCGACAGGCGGCAGGCCCAGGGAGTTCCCGTAGATGATGTACACACGGCCAACCTGGATGTGGCCTGGACGGCTGTAGCCAGGGGCGCCCACCACCAGGTCGCCCAACCCATCCTGGTTGAGGTCTGCTGAATCCATTGCCCTGTAGGAAGAAGAGCATATATGAAGATTTCAGAAACATTTTTGAAAAAGAGATTTCAGAGCTTCTGGCCTGGGGAACACATAGGCCTGGCTTGGAGAAATATGAGATTTGGAGGCTGGAGTGATAGCATAGCAGTAGGACATTTGCCTTGCACGCTGCAGACCTGGGATGGACCCAGGTTCGATCCCCAGCATCCCACATGATCCCCCAAGCCTGCCAGGAGTGATTTCTGAGTGCAGAGTCACGACTAAGTTCTGAGTGCCACCAGCTGTGCCCCATCCCCCCCCAAAAAATTGTGAGTTTTCTTCTCTATATTTGAATCTCTGTTTTCTTTTGAGACCACATCTGGTAATGTTCCTGGCTATCTCTGAAATGGGGTATTATTCTGGATTTACAGAGAAAATCCTGCCATTAACAGCAACATAAGTGGAATCTAGGGGCATGGTGGTAAGAGAAACAAGTCAGAAGAAAAAAAGATACCACGTGGGTTTACTTATATGTTGATTCTAAACAGTGAAACAACTTTATTTATTTATTTATTTTTATGTTGGGTCACACCCGGCAACACTCAGGGGTTACTCCTGGCCCCAGGCTCAGAAATCACTCCTGGCAGGCTCAGGGGACCATATGGGATGCTGGGATTCAAACCAATGACCTTCTGCATGCAAGGCAAACGCCTTACTTCCATGCTATCTCTCCGGCCCCCCAAAATGTTTTACGTTGGTTAGTTCCTTTTGTTCTATCTTTTTTGTTTGTTTTTGAGTCACACCCAGCAACGCTCAGGGGTTACTCCTGCCTCTACACTCAGAAATCGCTCCTGGCAGGCTTGGAGAACCATATGTGATTCCAGGATTTGAACCACCGACCTTCTGCATGCAAAGCAAATGCATTACCTCCATGCTATCTCTGCGGCTGAAACAACTCTTGATACTGACATTTGCAGAGACTAGATCGAGCACACAGAGAATTGGTCAAATTTACCAGGTCTAAATGTCTAGTTATAAAATAAATGTCATGGATATATGCCACTCAGTTAATAATACTGTGTTGCTTTTTATTTTTTTGTTTGTTTGTTTTTGGGTCACACTTGGCAGCGCTCAGGGGTTACTCCTGGCTCTGTATTCAGAAACCACGCCTGGCAGGCTTGGGGGACAATATGGGATGCCAGCAATCGAACTTGGGCCTGTCACGGGTTGGCTGCATGCAAGGCAAACTCCCTACCGCTGTGCTATCACTCCACCCCCTGTGTTGCATATTTTGAAGTTCCTAAGGAAACAGATCTTAAATCTTCTCATCCCATACATTGGGGCTGGCAGGAGAGCACAACAGGGAAGGCATTTGCCTTGCACAGTGCCAAACTGGGTTCGATCCCCAGCATCCCATATAGTCCCCTGAGACTAGCAGGAGTGATTTCTGAACACAGAGCCAGGAGTAACTCCTGAGCGCCTACGGGTGTGGCCCAAAAACAAAATATAAGTTCTCGTTCCACACAAATCCTTTGTGCGCACAAAAGGATTATGTACTAAAGGATTATAATTATGTGCTAAAGGATATTAATATGATGATCATTTGGAAATATATCCAGATAAGGTTTCATGTGAAGTGAATTAAGTAGGAAGGGAGAGACAAACACTCCTCTGTGGACTACAGAGAAACGAAACAAAGGAATAGACAGACTCCAACCACGATACACCTTTGACCTTGTTACAAAACTCACATTTCCAAACAGTGGGGGGTAGAGAGTAAAGAGGCAGCTAAAGGGGGTCAAGGGGGACCAGAGAGATATCATGGAGGCCAGAGAAATAGTACCATGGTAGGGCATTTGCCTTGCACGCAGCCAATTCAGGACACACAGTGTTTTGAATCCCGGCATCCCATATGATCCCCCGAGCTTGCCAGGAGTGATTTCTAAATGCAGAGCCAGGAGTAACCCCTGAGCGCCGCCAGGTGTGACCCCCAAAAAAAGAGGGGGCAGAGGGGTAGTGTGAGAGGAACATGGGCATTTTGATGGTGATGATGTTAGAAACATCAAAATCATGAGCATTATCATTTATTGAAAAACATGTTACTTTAACAACAAAATCTGGGGCCCGGCGGTGGCGCTAAAGGTAAGGTGCCTGCCTTGCCTGCGCTAGCCTCGGACGGACCGCGGTTCGATCCCCCGGCGTCCCATATGGTCCCCCAAGCCAGGAGCGACTTCTGAGCGCATAACCAGGAGTAACCCCTGAGCGTCACCGGGTGTGGCCCAAAAACAAACAAAAAAAAAAAAAAAACAAAATCTATCCGAAATTTAATAACAGCTAAAAATATATCCTCAGAGTGGGAATGATATGTTTAACACAAATAATAACATGTACTATAAGGTATATCTCAATTTTTGAAAAAGCAGGACTTAATCTCCCTAGAAAGATTCTATATGGCAAAGGAAATGACAAAAATAAAAAAAGTAAGATATTGGGCCCGGAGAGATAGCACAGTGGCGTTTGCCTTGCAAGCAGCCGATCCAGGACCAAAGGTGGTTGGTTCGAATCCCGGTGTCCCATATGGTCCCCCGTGCCTGCCAGGAACTATTTCTGAGCAGACAGCCAGGAGTAACCCCTGAGCACCGCCGGGTGTGGCCCAAAACCAAAAAAAAAAAAAGAAAGAAAGAAAAAAGTAAGATATTTTTTCCAGGGGAGAAAAGATTGATAAACCCTGTACCTGATAAGAAGTTACTGTTGAAATATAAAGCAATTAATAGAGCTCAACACCATGAATGATAACTCAATTAAAACCCAGGCCAATGGGCTGAACTTATAATTCTCAAAAAAAAAAAAAAAGAAAGAAAAGAAAAGAACATACAAATGGCCAATGAAAGCAATTAAATACCATTGATCAAGAGGGAATTGTTAGCATTTTTACTATTTCTACAAGCGAAAATATGTCCCAATTTATGTATCAGACAAGTCAATGACCTTTTAGAAGACATCTATTTTTATGTTGGAGCTAGTCATACAGTCATTTATTTATAGCTGTAAATAAAAATGGATTATGAACTAAAATTGAGTTAATGTATGAAATACTGCTTTATTTCATAATAAAGCTGTTGATACTAAAATAAATAAAAGGGAAATAGCAATTTAAATCACAATAAGGTATTATCTCACCCTCATTAATTTGGTTATTGTTTAAAAATGAATGGGGCCAGAGCAGTGGCACGGAGCTGTAAGGCGTCTGCCTTGCCAGCGCTAGCCTAGGACGGACTGCGGTTCGATCCCCCGGTGTCCCATATGGTCCTCCAAGCTGGGAGCAATTTCTGAGTGCATAGCCAGGAGTAACCCCTGAGCATCACTGGGTGTGGCCAAAATAAAAATACATATATATATAAATGAAAACAAGGGGTCAGAGAACTAGCACAGCAGTAGAGCATTTGCCTTGCACACAGCTGACCTGGGACAGACCTGGATTCAATTCCCGGCATCCCATATGGTCCCTCAAGCTTGCTGGGGTGATTTCTGAGCACAGAGCCAGAAGTAACCCCTGAGCACTGCCAGGTGTAGCCCAAAAACACCAAAAAAAAAAAAAAAAACAGAAGAAGAGAAGGAGAAGAGGAGGGGGAGAAGAGGAAGAGGAAGAAAAGAAGGAGGAGGAGGAAAAGAAGAAGAAAGAAGAAGAAGAAGAAGAAGAAGAAGAAGAAGAAGAAGAAGAAGAAGAAGAAGAAGGAGGAGGAGGAGGAGGAGGAGGAGGAGGAGGAGGAGGAGGAGAAGAAGAAGAAGAAGAAGAAGAAGAAGAAGAAGAAGAAGAAGAAGAAGAAGAAGAAGAAGAAGAAGAAGAAGAAGAAGAAGAAGAAGAAAAGAAGGAGAAGAAAAGAAGGAGGAGAAGAGGAGGAAGAAAAGAAGGAGGAGAAGAGGAGGAGGAGAACAAGAAGAAAGAAGAACAAGAAGAAGAAGGAGGAGGAGGAGGAGGAGGAGAAGAAGAAGAAGAAGAAGAAGAAGAAGAAGAAGAAGAAGAAGAAGAAGAAGAAGAAGAAGAAGAAGAAGAAGAAGAAGAAGAAGAAGAAGAAGAAGAAGAAGAAGAAGAAGAAGAAGAAACAAAAGAAAATGGACAATGGGCAAGATGAAAGTTGAAGGGAACAGGTGCTTGCCTCAATTCCTGAGCACTGAGCCAGGAATGACAGTTACCAGGAAGAGAGGGAAGAGGAGGGGAGTGACAATCAGGAGCACTGGACACCTACCATATCTGACAAGGGGCTTGCAGCTAACCATACGCCTGACATTTACTAAGAGGGTAGATGTTATCAGACACAGTGAATAACAAAAAAGGGTGTGAGAGACTTCAAGGGGGACCATCTGGCCTCACCAGTACTGATGGAGTCCTCAGCTGCAAGTAGCTCCCAACAAGTTGTTCATAGTAACTCTTACATGCCAATCATATGTTTAAGAAATAGCAAAAGGAGAGGAACACCAGGGGAGATGGTGTTTGTCTTGCATGAGTCCAAATCCTAGGTTTGATCTCCAGCATCCTATATGGTCCCCCAAGCTCATGAGGAGCGATTCCTGAGTCAGCCCTGAGCACCACCGAGTACGACCCAAAACGAAAACAAACAAACAAACAAAAAATACATACACAAGAAATAGAGGGAAAAGGCAAAATAATAAATTAGCATTTCACTCAAATCTCCAGAAATCTGAGGCTGGAGCGATAGCACAGTGGATAGAATATTTGTCTTTCATGAGGCCAACCACTGTTGGAGTGATTTCTGAGCACAGAGCCAGGAGTAAACCCTCAGCACCCCTAACAACAACAACAACAAGATGAAAAAATAACTCCATAAATTAGTTACTTTTATATCCTGGAGCTCAATTTGGATCGACTTTTATTTATTTTTTTAACATTCATTTATTTATTTATTTACTTATTTTGGATTTGGGGCCACACTTGGCAGCAGTCAGGGGTTACTCCTGGCTCTGCATTCAGAAATCACTCCTGGGAGGCTCTGGGGACCATATGGGATGCTGGGGATTGAACCCAGGTCTGTCCTAGACTTGGCTGTATGCAAGGCAAATGCCTTACCATTGTGCTATCACTCTGGCCCCTGGATTTACTTTTAAAATCAGAAAAGTCCTACTTTGCCTTTCTAATTTGCTTTGGGGTGCTTGGTTTCTAACAGAGGAAAGAGCTACTTCAGAATCCACCCCACTGCTTAAAGAGCCACATAGTGCCAGGGAGAGTATCAGGGCTTCGGGCATGCAATGCTCATCCCATACCATGATACAAAAGCAATAGCTCCTTGCTTTCAATGAGGCTATGCTGCCGATTTTTGTTTGTTTGTTTACTGGGTCACATCCGGCAGTGCTCCGGGGTTACTCCTGGCTCTACACTCAGAAATCACTGTTGGCAGGCTCAGGGGACCATATGGGATGCCGGAATTTGAACCACCATCCTTCTGCATGCAAGGCAAATGCTCTACCTCCATGCTATCTCTCCAGCCCCATGCTGCCCAATTTTTAAAGAAAAAGAATTTCATCTATACAACACTGAACTGAGATGAATTGGCTGGAAAATGAGGTGCCCAGGGGGTGTTGGCTTAGTCATCCATTAAGGATTTCTTGTGTGTATGGTGGCCCATTTTCAGCAGGTGGCATCCTGTGAAAGGCCTGAATGAAATCGAGTGTGTGGTGAAGTTTGATGAACAGACAGATTAGCTCAATGGCTGATACCTACCAGCCCAGTCGGGCATAGGAACTTGACAAGAAGTAAGAGGCCAAGGGTCTGGAAACACGCTTCAGTGGCTTCTGGGAGCCGCCTGAGAACAGCGTGTGGAGTTTCCTTTCCAAGGTATGATACACAGAGGTCAGAGAATCCTAGAACAGAGAAACAAATATGGAACTATTAGGAGCCGGCATCACATGCAGAGCACTTCCTGCCAGAGAACTTCATGGGGAAAGAAGTTATTCCCAGGGATGGAATACACTAGCACAGGTGCCTCTTAAATAGCCTCACTGAGGACAGGAAATCATAGTGGTTTGTTATTTTTCCAGACATGCTAGTGTTGGAACTGAGAGCCCTAGAGTATGACCCAGCCTGGAAGAGAATGAACCAGAACTGAGCATAAAAAGCCAACTCGAAACTATCTGTGTCTATCTGCAGAATGTCATAGAATAATGTCATTGAGTAATTTCTATAGGCTTCATTTTTTAGAAAGTTAAACCCCTTCAATCTATAGGACTATAACTATATTTCAACATGAGGATTCTTTGTGTGTGTGTGTGTGTGTGTGTGTGTGTGTGTGTGTGTGTGTGTGTGTGTGTGGTTTTTGGGTCACACCCGGCAGTGCTCAGGGGTTATTCCTGGCTCCAGGCTCAGAAATTGCTCCTGGCAGGCACGGGGGACCATATGGGATGCTGGGATTCGAACCGATGACCTCCTGCATGAAAGGCAATAGCCCTACCTCCATGCTATCTCTCCAGCCCCCAACATGAGGATTCTTATTTTGTTTGTGTCTGTGTGTATGATTTTGAGGTCACATCTCAAAATCTCAGGACTTACTCCATTTTTATTTTTAACTTTTGGTTCTTGGGCCACACCCTGATGCGCTCAGGGGTTACTTCTGGCTCTGCACTCAAAAATTGCTCCTGGCAGGTGCAGGGGACCATATAGGATGCCAGGAATTGAACCCAGGTCTGCCCTGGGTCGGGCACATGTTAGGCAAACACTCTACCACTGTGCTATCTCTCTGGCCCCAGGACTTACTCCTGGCTCTGCACCCAAGGGTCTCTCCTGGCAGGGCTCAAAAGACCATATGTGTTGCCAAGGATTGAACCCAGATCAGTCATGTGCAAAGCAAAAGCCTTTCCCCCTGAACTCTCTCTCCAGACCCTCACTTTTATTTTTCAAACAAATAAAATAGAGTAGAAAATCAAAATACCTGCCTCAGCCAGACTATGGCCAGTTGGAGATCCAGTCTGGTGAAGCTAGCACCATGAGTTAGATAGATGCAGGGTCACAGGTTATGTAACCCCTGTGACTTTCAGCCATGGGGTCTGGGCGCCAGATGCCTCCAAGTTGAGGAGACAAAATTCTAAATCCAACATGGTACTATTCAGACCCGGCAGTATTGGGGACCACCAGGGCCTCATCTAGCCTTGTTCAGGGGACCATACAGTGCCAGGGATCAAACTTGGAAACTTGAGGATATAAGGCTCAACTCCTGACCCATCGCCCGGCCCTTGCTTCTTCTACCAATCTGGCCAAAGGCCCTCTGGGGTCCAGACTGAAATTTAGGAAGTCTCTGAACAGACCAGGTTTAGAGGACAAGCCCAGGAGGGCTCCCCCCACCCCAGCCCAACAAAGTGCTCACCGTATCCATGTCCCAGGAATCCACACTGAAGATCACACCTCTCTCCGTGTGCTTGATTGCCCTCTTGACATCCTTCACTGGGGGAGTTGTCACATTTCTATGGAAACCATTTTTCTGTTCTTTGGGGCTGCTGGAAAGATGAAAGGAGAGAGACATGGAGAAACAGTGATCATTGTTGAGAATTAAAGTCTATAGGGGCTGGAGTAGTGGCACAGCAGTAGGGCGTTTGCCTTGCACATAGCTGACCCAGAACGGACCTCCGTTCAATCCCCTGGCATCCCATATGGTCCCCTGAGCCAGGAGTGATTTCTTTTTTTTTCTTTTTTTTTTTTTTTTTTGGGTGGGGGCCATATCCGGTGATGCTCAGGGGTTACTCCTGGCTCTATGCTCAGAAATTGCTCCTGGCAGGCTCGGGGGACCATATGGGATGCTGGAATTAAAATCACTGTCCTTCTGCATGCGAGGCAAATGCCCTACCTCCATGCTATCTCTCCAGCCCAGGAGTAATTTCTGAGCACATAGCCAGGAGTAACCCCTGAGCATCACCAGGTATGGCCCCAAAACCAAAAAGAAAAAAAAAGGAGTAATACCTGGGCACCGCTGGATGTGGCCCCAAAACACTAATTAATTAAAAGTTTACAGAGTTTTGGGGTCGGAGAGATAGCAATGGAGGCAGGGTGTTTGCCTTTCATGCAGAAGGTGGTGATTTCTGAGTGTAGAGCCAGGAGTGGCCCCTGAGTGCTGCCATATGTGACCCAAAAACAAAAACAAAAAAGTTTACAGAGTTTTAATATCTGAAAATGAACAGCACTTTATAAAGATTCGAGGCCAGAGAGATAGCATGGAGGTAAGGCGTTAGCCTTTCATGCAGAAGGTCATCAGTTCGAATCCTGATGTCCCATATGGTCCCCCGGGCCTGCCAGGAGCAATTTCTGAGCATGGAGCCAGGAGTAACCCCTGAGCACTGCTGGGTGTGACCCAAAAAAAAAAAAAAAACCACACACACACAAGATTCTTTGGGCAGTCCAATTCTCTCTTGCCTGGGTCATTTGTTTAGAGTGTTTTCTTGGGTACACGATGTTTGCTCACCCCCGTTTCTGTGATCAGCCTTCCTAGCCCTTCCATGAGCAGGGTGGAGGCACTACCACCCATGGGGGTTGGTGGTGCGGGCTTGGACAGTCCTGCCCAGCACTTCAAAATGTGTCCATTCTAGCTCCATGAACTGCCTGCCAGGAAGTGACTTGGTCACCCCAAGATGTCCAAAGCACCTAAGGAAGGGGGAGGCTATTTTGTTACATGTGCTATTCAAATATTAGCTCAGTCCTCCGTGGTTTGTACCTGATCACCTTTTACGAGCAAGCCCTTCATCCCTCTTTCCCAGAAATGATCAGTGAACTCTTCTCTCCACCCAGAACCATGGACTAACACACTTTTAGGGTGAAATTTGGATAAATTTTATGAGAAATAACAATAATTAAAAAAAGTAATGTGAGGCCAGAGAGAATAGCACAGCAGGTAGAGCATTTGTCTTGCACATGGCTAACCTGGGTTCAATCCCCGGCATCCCAGATTGTCCCCTGAGCCTGCCAGGAATGATCCTTGACACAGAGCAAGGAGAAAATCCTGAGCACCACCAGGTATGGCCCAAAACAAAACCAAAAAAAAAAATAATAATAATAATAATAATAATAATAACGTAATCCTATTTGCAAGCATCGCATAATTCATTTCATGATGTGCTGTGTCTACCCTACATGGAAATCAGGCTCCAATTCTGGGAGTGTGGACATGTGATTTTAATCAAAGGAGGAGGTTCAGTAATATAACATAAAATCCACACATTGTGAGATCACCCCATGTACTCTATGTCTACACCCAAATGGATGGGTCTGAAGAAGCAGGGTAGTGGCAAAGGATTAATAAACCAAGCTAGTCAGGAGAGTCATGGAGTCAGTGTCTTTTCTCTCCTGGTGTCCTCTCTGAGCACCAAGCCAAAATTCCTTTTCTTTATTTACCTTTTCCCAATTCACCAGAAAGGGGAGGTAGAAGAGAAAAAAAAGTGCCTATCTAGGTGGACTTTTACATATCAAAGGAGATATTTACCCCCCCCAAAAAAAAAGGAAGATGGTGGAATGCCTTTGTTTTGGGTTAATAGCTGGGTGTCATCTTACAAATAAAATCAAGCAACTTATTGAAAATCTCATTGCTGGGGCTAGAGAGATAGTACAGGAGCAAAGGCACTGACCTTGCGTAAGGGTCAAAACTACTTTGATCCCCAGCACTTATATGGTACCTGAAGCATTGCTAAGAGCTGAGCATCGAGTAAGGGATAAACCCTCTGACTCATTTCAGATTCATCCTTCATAACAACTTTGGGGGGCCAGAGAGGTAAGGCATCTACCTTGCAAGAGCTAGCCTAGGACAGACTGCAGTTCGATCCCCCACAGCATCCCATATGGTCCCCCCAAGCCAGGGGCAATTTCTAAACACATAGCCAGGAGTAACCCCTGAGTGTCAAATGGGTGTGCCCCCCCCCAAAAAAAAAAAACTTTGGTCTTTTTGTTTGTTTGTTTGTTTGTTTGGGGTCACACCAGATTATGCTCAGTGGTTACTCCTGGCTCTGCACTTAGGAATTACTCCTGATGGTGCTCAGGAGATCACATGGGATGCCAGGGATTGACCCAGGTTGGATGTATGCAAGATAAACGCCCTACCTGCTGCATTATCTTCTCCAAAAATAATTTTTTAATTAAAAAAAATGGCACCACCTGCAGAAATGGAATCAGAGCATCAGGCTATTGATGTTATGGAGCCCCATATACTGGGAAATGTGCTTCTGCAATGAGTTCCAGAAGCCACTTACCTTGGGGTGTTGTTCTGCTTTCCATCACATGCAATGTACAGAGGATTCTCGGGGAGATTGCAGCCACTAGGGAAAACAGTAAAACGAGTGAGGCATTTGTCTATGTCTTTTTGTTTTTGTTTTTGGGTCCCATCTGGTGGTGCTCAGGGGTTACTCCTGGCTCTGTGCTCATAAATCTCTCCTGGCAAGCTCAGAAGATATGGGATGCTGGGGATTGAATCCAGGTCGGCTGATTGCAAGGCAAACACCCTACCTGCTGTGCTATTGCTCCAGCCCTATCTATGACTTTTCAAGAGAAATTTCACTAAGACTCAGCAATGCACCTTAAAGCACTCCCCAATATCTTAGCCTGGAGGTGCTCACCACTTAGTCCCATGCAATAAGTGCCAGGTCTAAGCCCTTCAGGAAGGGAATGACTGAGTACAGGCACTACTACGAGATCCCCAAGTGGCAGCCAGCCCAGATACTCAGACTTTCTTTTCCCTCTGTGCTCTACCTGCTAATACAAATCTACTTAGAGCCAGAGATGGCAAAGGGAGCAGGTTCTCAACCCAGCTGCCATCCACCCCATCCTACTCACTGTTCGCCTAATTCTGGGTTAGGTTTCAACTCAACTGAATCCCTTTGAAAGGAAAAGAGGCTGGAGAGATAGCACAGTGGTATGGATTTTGCCTTGCACGAGGCCAACCCAGAACAAACCCAGGTTCAATTCCCAGCATCTCATATGGTCCCCAAGCCTGCCAGGAGTGATTTCTGAGTGCTATCAGGATGTGGGTATAACTCAAGAGAATGCAAAAAACATGCTTCAAATATATAAACCTTTGGGTTAACCCTTAGCACCCAAAAGGATATGTAAAAAGGGGGTCGGAGAAACTGTCCAGGGGTTCAAGTTCTTGCTTTGCATGTATCCAAGGGTAAAACCTAAGGATCGCCAGGTATGGCCCCAAAAACAAACAAATAAAAGTACCATAAATTTTAACTAATACAAAATGTTCCTGTTGATGGCCTCCTATCAGGGAGTTGAGAAGTGCTATGATGAAAAAATGTTTATTTTTCCTGTCATGAAGTCATTATCTTTATTTAAAGCATTCTCCAAATTTCTCATAAATCTCTATCCCTCCTGGTGATTCTTTCTTGAAGTATGTACATAAAGATACAATCAATTCATGGAATTATCTGTCTTGATCATTCAGGCAAGAAATTCAAAGACAAGAAACCTGGTACCTCGCCACTTCACCACTGTTCCTCCTCAGGAAAGAATGAAGTTCAGTGACATATCTTCCCTGGCTTATCTGGTTAACCTGATTAATACAAAAACCCAGTGGGCTAGAGCAATAGTACAGCAATGCCAGGCACTTGCCTTGCATGTGGCTAACCTGGGTTCAATCCTTAGCACTGCATAAGATCCCCTGAGCACCACCAGGAGTGATCTCTGAATGCAGAGTCAGAGTTAAACCCTGAGTACTGCCAGATGTGGCCCCAGAACAAAACAAGACCAAACAAAACACAGAGATTGTTTTCCAGTTTAAGGATATTACACAGACTCGACAGATTAGGTCATCCACAATGCCATTTGCGTCACTGTTGTAATATAAGCCAAATGCCCTGTTAATAATAAATTCCAGTAGCCAGTATTTAGTCAGTGCTGACTACAGGTAGAAACCTCTTAAATGAGTATCTCTATTTGTTCTTCACAACAACTCATTTTAAAGATAAAAAATGATTGCTGTCCCCATTTTACAGATGAGAAACTAAGCCTGAAGACAGTTTGGCAACTTGCTTCTAGTGAGTCAGGGGTGAGCCGTGGGCTCCTCATTCTCAGCCCTTTGGCTCCACAACTCCTCTGCACCTTAAATCCTACAGCCACAGAAGGTTTGTAAGCCAAACTGTTACTCACTGAGGCTGGCAAACAAGTGTCGTATTTACTGAGCTCGAATTAAATTCACCCTCAAATGGGAACTCAACCGTCAACACAGTTGCGGTTGATATGGTTTCAATAGCAGGAAGTGTTTTTGAAGGACAAAGGATTATCCAATGTGTAATATTCCAAAGCACACTTATCTGGGCCATTGAGTCAAGCCTGCTATGATTATTTCCTAGAAGAGCAGGATGGCCATACAGTATTTATTGTTTTTCAGGGAGGGCCTCCTAAGGATGCCCAGGTCAACTGTTCAACATCAGTATCCAAGGTAGTAGTGATTGCTCAGGCTCTGTAGTACTGGGGATTATCCAGGACACACCCAATATTATCAGGGATCTTCCTGGATTATAGCTAGGATGATGCTGGAAAACCAGGTGTACCAGGTATCAAACAAGGATCACCAGTATGCAAAGCATGGGCATTAATCCCTGTTCTATCTCTCTGGGACCCTCTTTCCTGCTGATTTTGCTGCTGCCTAATCTTCCCATCTCACCCTTTTCCTATACTAAATGTCCTTCTCCAGACCCCAAGGTAAGTCACTCAGTTCAGCAGTGTGGAAGGGGCTACATGTTCAGTGGCATGGCTGAAAATGGGCTCTCAGAGAAACCTTGGGCCCCTTAGAATCTGGGTATCTACTACAGCTTAATTTAAGGATGATCCCTGACTATCCTGGCCTATATGCCATCGAGTCAGTAACTAACACTGGTCTGGACATATTGGGAGAAGCAATAAAGTTAAGAGGTTGACCAGTTGTCCCATTCAGAAAAGGTATTACATTTCCACATGAGTCTGCATTTTGCATAGATATTCAGCTTCCATTTCATGTTGGCATAGTAAGAGGATTCTAGATAAAAGTACCCTTGGGGGTGGGGGCAGAGAGATAACATGGAGGTAGGGCATTTGCCTAGCATGCAGAGGATGGTGGCTTGAATCCCGGCATCCCATATGGTCTCCCAAGCCTGCCAGAGCGATTTCTGAGCATAGAACCAGGAGTAACCCCTGAACACTGCTGGGTGTGACCCAAAACCCAAAAATGAGTAAATAAATAAATAAAATAAGCCCGGGGACCCTGAAAGTTTGGTGGGGTGGAAAGGAAGCTCCCCACACCCGTTCTTGGAGCTGTAGAGATCCAACACCATCCTAGACCACAATATAGGCACTTCTAGAAGAAATATATGCAATTCAAAAATGAAAGCTCACTCCTTCCCACCTGAGTCAGCTCACAACCACACAGATTTCTCTACCCTGAAAACTTGAGTCATGGTGGCAAATCTCACTAGCTGGGAGCTAGCCATGGGCTTCAATGTGGCTTTGCTTCTATTCTTTTTCTTCTTGACTAGGGTGCAACAGCACTTGCGAAGACTCCCTCCCTTTACCCTCATTTATAACCAGTTTTAAAACATGACAAGTATGTTGGGTAAGGGGAAGCAAAACAGGAGAAGTTGATAGAAAAAAGAAATAATTTACCTGGTCCCATTTTCTAACATGAAGCTTGTTAGACGATAAATATTAGTCGACCAAAATGCCATGTCATCCAATCCTCCAAGGAAATAATCTTGGAATTGTTCCACCATAAATGGAGATTTTCTAGAATAAGTAGGATAAAGCTATGGTTGAGAGAAAGAAAAAAGAATATAAGCATAAGGTGTCTCTATAACCCTTTCCATTGAAATCTTGAAGAATGAAACATTTACCTTGGAAATGGCTATTACTTCACCATACCTAGAACATGAAACAAAAATTCTGACATGAGTGTGGTTTCTTCAAATAAATGACACAAATAGCAAGTTAAATGATCCATCAGTCTATATCCACTGACACACAAATCGCTTGGAATATGCAAAGCCCATAAATGCAAAATTTGCTTCCAGAAAATGAAATCATCAAGAAAGTCACTAACAAGTTACTAATCATCAGTAAGGAAGGCTACAAAAATCAGCTCCAGTCTATTCTAAAAGTGGCTACTGGAGCAAAAAAGATAGTACAGTGGGTAAGGTGCTTGCTTTGCACACATCTGTCCCAGACTCAATCTCCAGCAACCCATACAGTCCCCTGAGCCTATCAGGAATGATTCCTGAGCAGAGTCAGGAGTAAGCCCTGAGCACAGCCAGGTATGGCCCCCAAAACCAAACAAATATTTTAAATAAGCAAAAAATAAAATCAGCTGCATATTTTCTCTCTTGTGATACTTACAGTGCAAAGAACTGAAGGTAAGAACAGTCAACAATTACTTTTTCAGTGATAGCTTCATGGCCATAGAGTTGTTTATAAATTTCTAGGAGGTCTTTGACAGGAATATACCTGAGAAGTGCATTAAAACAAAAAAGTATAGATATTTTTTTTATTTTTCAGTTTAATAACAACAGCACCAGTTAATTGCTAGTTATTGTATACCGGATATCATGAGAGAGAAAAAAAGCTTTCATTAATCTAATCCTACCCAAATCTTCAGGCAGTTGGAACTATCATATTACTTTTTTATACAAGAGGAATCTAAGACACATAAAAGTTCATTTGTTCAGTGATGTAGAATCAACTAGTACCTTGAGGAAATATTTATGAAGGTTCATCCAAAGATTGAACACTCTATAGTTTAAAGGAGACACTTATGATTGAAAATTCAGAGTTCAGGGCCGGGAAGGTGGCGCTAAAGGTAAGGTATCTGCCTTGCAAGCGCTAGCCTAGGACGGACCGCGGTTCGATCCCCCGGTGTCCCATATGGTCGCCCCAAGCCAGGGGCGATTTCTGAGCGCATAGCCAGGAGTAATCTCTGAGCATCAAACGGGTGTGGCCCAAAAACCAAAAAAAAAAAAAAAAAAAAAGAAACTTTATGGGGCCGGGCTGTGGCGCTAAAGGTAAGGTGCCTGCCTTGCCTGCGCTAGCCTAGGACGGACCATGGTTCGATCCCCCGGTGTCCCATATGGTCCCCCAAGCCAGGAGCGACTCCTGAGCACATAGCCAGGAGTAACCCCTGAGCGTCACCGGGTGTGGCCCAAAAACCCAAAAAAAAAAAAAAAAAAAGAAAATTCAGAGTTCGGGGGCCTGCAAGGTGGCGCTAGAGGTAAGGTGTCTGCCTTGCAAGCCCTAGCCAAGCCCGGCGTCCAATATGGTCCCCCCAAGTCAGGGGTGATTTCTGAGTGCTTAGCCAGGAGTAACCCCTGAGCATCAAATGGATGTGGCCCCAAAAACCAAAAAAAAAAGAAAGAAAATTCAGAGTTCAAGAAGAGTATTAAGTCATTCTATTATTTTCTGTCAAACTAGTCTCAAGTTATAATTCTGTATAAATTACCAAAATTGAACCCTCACTCAAACATCTTACAGGCACTGCCAAAGACAGTTAGGAAGAATGTTAAATAAAGCAAGCTAGTAGTTCACAAAAAAATAATAATTTCTACTGGAAAAAGAATTCTTAATCCTTAGATCTATACTGAATTATCTTTCATATTCATTTGAAAATTCTTAAAAACATACCAGTTATTAGAAACAAAGAATAAAAAGCTGTTTTTCGATAATATATAAAAAACTATTTATTTTTATAAAAGTACTTTTTAGGGAGGGCCACACTCAGCAGGGCTCATGGGTTACTTCCTAGCTCTGAGCTCAGGAATCATTCTCGGTGAGCTTGGGATACCATATGGGATGCCAAGGATAGAATCTGGGTTGCTTGCATGCAACTACTATAATATGGCTTCAGCCCTGAAAAGTCCATTTTTATTTCATAACCACACCAAAGGGCTGAGAGATTGTATAGAATTAGCATACCTAACATATGACCCATGTTTAGTTTATAGCACCACAGCCCCAGATACCCCCAGTACTGGGTGTCGTCCCAAAGGTCCCCAACAATGCTGGATTGGCCCAGGTATCCCCAGAACTAAAGAGCCCAAACAACATCACATCCTCAACCATTGGACTGAACCTTCAGCCCAGTTGCCTAGAATTCTCAGGCTCTCCTGAGCACTGCTTGGGATCCCTCACCCCCACCCACCCACCCCACAGAAAGAGCACCAAAATAGAGGCCTCCCAATAAAAATAGCTCAAAAGGAGAGACAAAAAAAATAACAAAAATATTTTTTTTTCAGATGAATCACCAACCTTGGTCAAAAGCGAAAATTTTCCATAGACCAAAAACAAATTGAAACTGGAAACTTTGGGAGGTAAACAAGTGGGAAGAAGAGTTTGCCTTGAAGACATCAACCAAACCCTGGGGACTGGGAGATTTAGTTTGGTTTTGGGTTTTGATGCATGTAATTGGCAGGAGATAGGAGAGAAAGCATAGGAATGACACAAAATGAGCCAACACAGGGGAATTTCCTGGAATGAAGATTCCAGATGCCATCTACATGAAAATGACTTAGAAATGAAACCAACACATAAACAAGGATAAGCAAAACAAAATGCTTATTTTCATCTTGGCAATTAATAGAAAGGGTGAGACAAAACAATTTTTTCTAAAATTGATCATTACTACCTGCCCTACAAATTCTTTGTCTTGGGGCCGGAGAGAGAGCATGGGGGTTTGCCTTTCATGCAGAAGGTCATCAGTTCAAATCCTGGTGTCCCATATGGTCCCCCATGCCTGCCAGGAGCAATTTCTGAGCCTGGAGCCAGGAATAACCCCTGAGCACTGCCAGGTGTGACCCAAAAACCACAAAAAAAAAAAAAATCCTTTGTCTTGTGATCATGGGAAGCAATCAGGGAACAAGAACCCACAAAAGCAAGATGTATATTGCTAGGCAGAAAGTGGTCCAAGCCAGGAACAGACTGTCTCCCCAACCAATGATGTTCAAAAGCCAAGAGTTGCTTCCATAATGACCTTCTCAGATAGGAGAACCCTCAAAATTTAAAATACCTTCATTTACTTCATTATCATAAGAAAACCTCCTCCTTTCCAAGAGCATAGATACCCTTGCCCTTGAATATGCAACACACAGAAAGCACAATGACCAACTATGAAAGTAAAAGGACCGTCTCCATATACCCTCCTGCCATCCCTTTCTTTACTAATTTTTTTAATTAAAATCTAGATACGTAGTACAGCAGATTGGATGCTAGTCTTGCACATGGCTGGTTCAGTCACCAGCACCCCTATCCCTAAGCCCCTCCAAGAGTGATTCCCTAAACTCAGAGCCAAAAGTAAGCCCTGAGTACCACCAAATATGGTGTAAGAAACCAATAATATCTAAAATTTCAGAGAAATTGTGAAAAGACCAACCAGTTAGACTCTCTTCCTTGGTTGGTTTCCTTTTGTTCCAGCAAATTTCTCTCAATAGAATGGCATACATTAAAAATAAATAAATAAATAAACAAATAAATAAAAGAACCAACCAATGCTGGCATGGTAATGTCATCTAGTTCAAACTCTTTGAAAAACATTACGGATAGTCCTCAAAAACAACTAGAAATTGAGTTTCCAAATGATCCAGCAATACCACTCTTAGAAATATCCCCTAAGGGACCAAAAACAATGCAGAAAAGCCAAGTCACTCCTGTGTTCTTTGCAGCACTATTCACAATAGCCAGGATTTGGAATCTACCCAAGTTCTCTGGAAAAGATAAGTGAAGAAAGAAACTATAGTATACCCATACAATGTAATATTATTCAACTGTTAAGAGAAATGAGATAATGAAAGGGATACACATAGAATGAATGCACTCATTTGTGGTGTATTAAAAAAAAAGATAGTATGGTATTAATATTCAGAGACAATAGATAAAGGCCAGATAGAAAACTTGCCACAAATAATGGGAGAGTGAAGCTAGGGCAGAGAAGGGACAATGATAGTTGGAAATGATCATTCTAGACAAGAACAGGGTCTGAAAGGAGATAAAGTGATGTGCATGTTACCCCCAACGTGTCTAAAAGTAGAAAAAGAAAGAGAGAGAGAGAGAGAGAGAGAGAGAGAGAGAGAGAGAGAGAGAGAGAGAGAGAGAGAAGAAAAATATCTACTGAAAAAGCAGGCAGGGGAGAGGGCATTGAGGAAGCTGGGAGGAAAACTGGGGACATTGGTGGTGGGAAATGTACACTGGTGAAGAGTGTTGGACAATGTGTGACTGAAACTCAGTCATGAACAACTTTGTAACTGTAAATCTCATGGTGATTCAATTAAAGAATTATTATTTTTTAATCTCTCTCCATTTGGGGCAGAGTAATAGCACAATGGATTGGGCATTTGCCTTGTACATAGCCAACCCAAGTTTGATCCCCAGCATCCCATCTGGATCCCTGAGCCTGCCAGGAGTAATTTCTGAACACAGAGCCAGTAGCACTACCAAATAATGGTCCAAAAAAATAAATAGATAAGTCCATAAAATCTCTCTCAATAAAAGACTGGTTCTTGCACCATTGTTTTCTTTGTGAGTTCTACCCTAGAGGTCCCTAGAGAGGCCCCCAATTTCTGATGCAATTTCATTAGAATAACTTCAGACTGAACATAATCTCAGGGTCCCATAACCCATTTCGTAAGGCAAGACAATCTCTTGAGAAATGCATTTTTACCAAATCTTGAGTGATTATAATACCATAGACTGCAACCAACCAGCGGTGTTCAGAACTTACACCTGGCTCTGCACTCAGGACTCACTCCTAAAAGTGCTCAGGGGACCATCTAGCACACCAGGGATGGAACCCAGGTCAGGTTTATTCAAAGCAAACTCCCAAGACAGTTACTATTTTATAAAAAACGGTTCAATTCTCTAGAAAGTTCTAGTTCTAAAATTTAAATGTACCCAAAAATATATCTTCAAAACACATTAGTACAAATTTTGAGAGTACAAAAACCAGGAGGGGAGTCCAGCATCACAGGATGACTTTTTTTTTTTTTTTTTGGTGTTTGGGCCACACCCAGTGACGCTCAGGGGTCACTCCTGGTTATGTGCTCAGAAACCACTCCTGGCTTGGGGAACCATATGGGACCATATGGTTCACCCTAGGTCAGCCACATGCTAGGCAAAATCTTATCACTGCACTATCCTCTGGCCCCGTAGGATAAGACGTTTAAAGAATTTTTAATCCAACTGATTATTGGACTATTTGTATTTCTCTATGCCAGCAGTCAATTTTAAAAAATGATATTAGGGAGAGATAGCACAGCAGCGTTTGCCTTGCAAGCAGCCGATCCAGGACCAAAGGTAGTTGGTTCGAATCCCAGTGTCCCATATGGTCCCCCGTGCCTGCCAGGAGCTATTTCTGAGCAGACAGCCAAGAGTAACCCCTGAGCACCGCCGGGTGTGGCCCAAAAATCAAAAAAAAAATGATATTAGTACCAAGTATTATCATTTATGGGAGCAAATAAAGTATCAAGTCACTGAAACTAAATTTAAATGTGTGAGACCTTGAAAAACCTTTCCAACTTTAATATTACCTTTAAAAAGACTCAAAATACTGAGAATACTTTTGCAGAGAACCATATTGCCAAAAGACCTACTGTCACTAATCCCTAGAGTTCGTAAACTTTTTTTTTTTTTTTTTTTTTTTTTTTGGATTTTGGGTCACACCCAGCAGCACTCAGGGGTTACTCCTGGCTCTATGCTCAGAAATTGCCCCTAGCAGGCTCGGGGGACCATATGGGATGCTTGGATTTGAACCACGGACCTTCTGCATGAGAGGCAAATGTCTTACCTCCATGCTATCTCTCCAGCCCCGAGTTCGTAAACTTTTAATAAGAATCTCAAGGTCTTTTCTAGAACACAACAACTTGATCTGAACAAGCCAAAGAACAAGCAAAGTGCCTTTGGAGCAAAAGGGCAAGAGCATGGTCTGTCCTAAGACTGGATAAGACTTTTTGTATGTGTAGAAACATTTTGTGTGAAGCAAAACCACTATATTAACATGTCCATCAACACCAGAATGAGTCAGCCACATGAAAGACATGTGCATTAATCCCTATACCATTTCTCCAATTCCTGAGCACAGAGCCAGAAATTAGACCTGCTGTTAATGGCGACACATGCCCCCAAACAAAAACAAAATTCTTGGGTTCCATCTTATTTCTTCCTCCTCTTTTCCAGTAAAGTTTTCCCCCTATTTAAAAAACATAATTTGCATTTATAAATAATGGACAGATGGGGGTGGAGTGGTGGCGCAAGCAATAGGGCGTTTGCCTTACACACACTAACCTAGGATGGACTGTGGTTTGATCCCCCAGCGTTCCATATGGTTCCCCAAGCCAGGAGCGATTTCTGAGCGCATAGCCAAGAGTAACCCCTGAGTGTCACCAGGTGTGGCTCAAAAAGCAAAAAAAAAAAAGAAAAGAAAAGAAAAAGAAAAAAGAATGGACAGAGAGGGTCATCAAACAAACCGCCTTTATAAAAACAAACACCAGCCAATGTCCTCAACCATGTGGGGGGGAAATTCCTGAAAAATAGGGGGGTAAGATAGGGAGATTGGTGGGGTGTAGTTCTATAAAAAATGACAGAGAAGGGCCCGGAGAGATAGCACAGCGGCGTTTGCCTTGCAAGCAGCCGATCTAGGACCAAAGGTGGTTGGTTCGAATCCCGGTGTCCCATATGGTCCCCCGTGCCTGCCAGGAGCTATTTCTGAGCAGACAGCCAGGAGTAACCCCTGAGCACTGCCGGATGTGGCCCAAAAACCAAAAAAAAAAAAAAAAAATGACAGAGAAAAGTCTGGACCATGGCTTGCTTCTGTTTCTGACTCTATTCAGAAGGAACAATTCCAATGCATTCTATCAATTAAAGGAAAAAACTACATGATATTGTGATTATGGGTTCAACAAGACATCATAAGACTATGGAGAAAAGCAACAAAATAAATGACAGGAGACACAGGTAGAGATGCTCCCTGGTAGGATAGAAGAAAAAAAGAGAAAGAGGAAAAAGCTAGGAACTCCAGAAGCCAATAAAGCTATTTCCTAAGTAGTAAGGTAACCCCAAAACTGTGTACCATCTAATTTTTTTTAATAAATCAATATTCTTTTGAATGTTTACTGGTGCTTGAAAGGACCAGATGCAGAGCTGGGGATCAAACCACAGTTGGCCATGTGTAAGCCAAGTGCCTAGCCCTGTACTCTCTCTCACTGGCCCAACAGTGAAATCTTTTCTTTTTTTTTGGTGGGGGGGGAGGGTGGGTCACACCCAGCGGCACTCAGGGGTTACTCCTGGCTCTACACTCAGAAATTGCTCCTGGCAGGCTCGGGGACTATATGGGATGCCAGGATTCGAACCACTGTCCTTCTGCATGCAAGGCAAGCACCTTACCTCACAGTGAAATCTTTTCAAGAATTTACTTAGATGATTCTGGGGCCAGAAAGGAAGTACAACGAGTTTGTCTTGCAAAAGGCTGACCCGGGTTCAGTCCCCAATATCCCATATGGTCCCCTGAGCCCCACCAGGAGTAAGCCCTGAGTATCCCAGGGTAATACCCAAGAACATAAATAATTAAATTCTTATAATTCATAAATGATATCTATTTATCTATGTATTTTTCAATATAATATATATTATTGGCATATTATTTATATATTATAGAAATATATTATTTATCTGAATTGTAATATAACATTTAATGTAAAATATGATTAGATGTTACATCAATAAAGTAAAGAATTTAATAAAAAAGAAATTTACTTAGACAATTCCAATCTGCACTTCACTTTTCAAAAATTACAGAGACTACTGATGGCATCATAAATTATATTTTCTTTTTTTTTCTTTTTTGATTTTTGGGCTACACCCGGTGACGCTCAGGGGTTACTCCTGGCTATGCGTTCAGAGTCGCTCCTGGCTTGGGGGACCATACGGGACGCTGGGGGATCGAACCGTGGTCCGTCCAAGGCTAGCGCAGGCATGGCAGGCACCTTACCTCTAGCGCCACCGCCCGGCCCCATAAATTATATTTTCTAAGAAAATTGTTTAAAAATTGGCAAACTCCTAAAGAAGATTTACATCTCAAAGACTTAAATAGACAGTGTTCTTACCAGTGCCTCGAGAGGTAATTATGATTGAATTCCGCCTGGCTTAACACATCTCCGCCTAGGATATTAAGAACAAATAAAATAAAATTTGTATTGGGTGTACTCCTGACCACACACAAAGTGTGCTTTCTTCAAAACAAATCTATATACTCCAAATAACTATCTCTTTACATATATATGTATGTATGTATGTATGCATTTTTAACTTTTTGATAAGAAGTTTTAGGACCACATTCGATGGTGGTCAGGAGTTTCTCCTGGCTCTATGTTCAGGGATCTCTCCTGGCAGGACTTGGGGGAAACTGTATGATGCTGGGGGTAGAACCAGGTATGCTGCATGTAAAACAAGCACCTTATGGGCCCGGAGAGATAGCACACTGGCATTTGCCTTGCAAGCAGCCGATTCAGGACCAAAGGTGGTTGGTTCAAATCCCGGTGTCCTATATGGTCCCCCGTGCCTGCCAGGAGCTACTTCTGAGCAGACAGCCAGGAGTAACCCCTGAGCACCACCGGGTTTGGTCCAAAAAAAAAAAAAAAAAAACAAAAAAAAAACAAGCACCTTACCTGTTGTACTAGCTCTCCATCCCCTCATTCTTTCTACTTTTGGGTGTTTCTTTTTATTGTTTTAGATAAAGACACATCTCTAAGAAAAAAATAGTCTTTTGAAAACTACTGACATAGCTCAGCAATGCTCAGGGGTCACTCTCCAGCCCTTTGAGCCCCCTCTCAGGTTCCAAAACTTGTGACTTTGATTGTCATTATGGAACCACATGATTTGCCAGCCATGACTCTGTCTCTTGATTTATATGCCTAGTCCAACAATTTTTTATGGGGGAGCCACACCCAGCAAGCTCAGGTGTTACTCTTGGCTCTGACCTCAGGAATACCTGGAAGGCTCAGAGGACCATATGAGATGCTGGGGATCAAATCCAGGTCACCTGTATGCAAGTCAAACATCCTACCCACTGTGCTATTGCTCTGGCTCCCTTTTTGGAAAGGGGAAGCCAAATCTGGAGGATACCCAGGTGTTACACCTGGCTCTGCACTCAAGAATCAGTCCTGAGGGCCAGCATGGTGGTGCTAGAGGTAATGTGTCTGCCTTGCAAGCGCTAGCCAAGGAAGGACCGCGGTTCAATACCCCCAGCGTCCCATATGGTCCCCCCAAGCCAGGGGCGATTTCTGAGTGCTTAGCCAGGAGTAACCCCTGAGCATCAAACAGGTGTGGCCCCAAAAACCAAAAAAAAAAAAAAAAAAAGAATCAGTCCTGGAGCCAGAGTGGTAGCACAGCAGTAGGGCATTTGCTTTTCATGCAACCGACCCTGGACGGACCCGGGTTCGATCCCCAGCATTCCATATGGTCCCCCAAGCCTGCCAGGAGCAATTTCTGAACACAAAACCAAAGGAATCCTTGACTGCTGCCAGGTGTGACTAAAAATAGAATAGAGAATAGAAAAGAAAGGAAGGAAGAAAGGGAGGGAGGGAGGGAGGAAGGAAGGAAGGAAGGAAGGAAGGAAGGAAGGAAGGAAGGAAGGAAGGAAGGAAGGAAGGAAGGAAGGGAGGGAGGGAGGGAGGGAGGGAGGGAGGGAGGGAGGGAGGGAGGGAGGGAGAGAGGGAGGGAGGGAGAGAGGGAGGGAGGGAGGGAGGGAGGGAGGAAGGAGGACAGATCGACAATACAGCAGAGGGAACATGCCTTGCCTTGCCTGAGGCCAAACTGGGTTCAATTTCTCCCCTGAGCACTACCAGAAGTAATTCCTGGCCACAAAACTAAGAGTAATCCTTAAACATTATTGGGGTGTGACCAAAAAATATTGTTTAATTAAAAAATAAAATAGAGGGGCTGGAGCAGTGTCGAGGAGCAATAAGGCATTTGTTTACCTTGCTGGTGCTAGCCTAGGAGGGACCAGGTTCGATGCCCTGGTGTCCCATATGGTCCCCCAAACCAGGAGCAATTTGTGAGCGCATAGCCAGGAGTAACCCCTGAGCATCACCGTGTGTAGCCCAAAAGCCAAAAGCCAAAAGCCAAAAGTCAAAAAAAAAAAAAAAGGTAAAATAGAGAGGCCAGAGCGATAGCACAATGGGTAGGGCATTTGCCTTGCATGTGGCTAACCCAGTTTCAATACACAGTAGCCCCTAGTATCCCATAGAGTCCCCAAGCTTGCCAGGAGTAATTTCTGAGCACAGAGCCAGAAGTAACCACTGAGTGCTGCTGGATATGGCCCAACACACCCCCCCCCCAAAAAAGAAGACAAGTTGTTGCTAACTATAGAATACAAACATTTCTATTATAATAGGGGCTTCATTACAAGTAAAACTATAAAGAAAAGTTGACCAATGTAAACCAACCGTACCAAAGTCCCCGGTTGAATGAGCCTCTGAATATGAGCCATGAAAATCGATCTGAGGGAGAAAAGGCAAAATAAAGAAAATCAATCTGGGAAAGAGAGAGAAGCTTCTGAATATCACAACCAAAGCCCCAACTCCCATCCCACAACGGAGCAAGCAGCAAGCTAGTAGACTGACCCCCCCCCATTGCTTAGGCTTCCTCCATAAATGACCTCCATCTATTTTTAGAATTGCATTTATTTTTATTATTTTATTTGTGTAAAATGAGCTTGTTGGCAACTGAGTTTAACCTTCGTACCCAGTAACAAGTAAAGCCTCAGCTGACATGTCACCCCATTTAACTATAATGGGCCCCCAGTGTCTCCTCACGACACTAATCTTAGTGAAGGACTGCAGGAACAAAGTCCCAAAAAATCACTGTATGGAGCTTTCATATGGCAAAGGAAAGTAAAACACACACAACTGTTCCTGTTACACAGGATCAATAGGGCCAAAGAGCAGGCTACTGGATCAGGTCTGTGAGTACCGGGACCAAGTTCGATCTCCAGTCCCATGTGGTCCTGAGCACCACCGGGTAGAGCCCTGGAGACCCTCACGCC
Source organism: Suncus etruscus (assembly GCF_024139225.1). Taxonomy (NCBI): domain Eukaryota; kingdom Metazoa; phylum Chordata; class Mammalia; order Eulipotyphla; family Soricidae; genus Suncus; species Suncus etruscus. The sequence goes on from NC_064865.1 coordinate 54,151,836, forward strand.
TGCAGGGACTCCAGGGTCATCGGGTCTAAGCACTGTACCATCCGGCCACTTAACTGAGTTATTGTCAGGAGTGCCTCTCCCAACTGTGCCTCCTGAGAATGGCTGGAAGGTCCCTTTCAAAAGATAAACAAGGGGTGGGAACAATAGCACATCGGGTAGGGCATTTGCCTTGCATGTGACCAACCTGGGTTCGATTCCTGGCATCCCATATGGTCCCCCAAGCCTGCCAGGAGCGATTCTGAGCACAGAGCCAGGAGTAACCCCTGAGCATCGCTGGATGTGACCCTACCCTCCCCCAAAAAAGACAAACAGATGGGCCGGGCGGTGGTGCTAGAGGTAAGGTGCCTGCCTTGCCTGCACTAGCCTTGGACGGACCCCGGTTCGATCCCCCGGCGTCCCATATGGTCCCCCAAGCCAGGAGCAACTTCTGAGCGCATAGCCAGGAGGAACCCCTGAGCGTTACCAGGTGTGGCCCAAAAAAAAAAAAAAAAAAAAAAAGGACAAACAGAACCAGGTATAGTTCAGGGAGGTAATTTAGTGGTAGAAGCAGAATTTGCATGCATGAGGCATGCATCTTGTATAGAAAACAAAAATTTGGGCCCGGAGAGATAGCACAGCGGCGTTTGCCTTGCAAGCAGCTGATCCAGGACCAAAGGTGGTTGGTTCGAATCCCAGTGTCCCATATGGTCCCCCGTGCCTGCCAGGAGCTATTTCTGAGCAGACAGCCAGGAGTAACCCCTGAGCATCGCCGGGTGTGGCCCAAAAACCAAAAAAAAAAAAAGAAAACAAAAATTTACAAAAGTGGGACCAGAGCAATAGTACAGCAGTAGGGTGTTTGCCTTGCATGCAGCTGACCCAGGATAAACCTGGGTTCGATCCCTGGCATCCCATATGGTCCACCAAGCCAGGAAAGATTTCTGAGTGCATAGTTAAGAGTAACCCCTGAGCATCATTGGGTTTTTTTTTCCAAAAACAGGAAGAAGAAAAAAAAAAAAACACAAAAATTCACAAAAGTTGTTTGTAGCCAAAACAAAACTTTTCTTCTACCTCTTTTCAGTGCCAAGGTCTCTCTCTGCCCCTGAGGATCAAGAAGACTGATGTGGGGGCCCGGAGAGATAGCACAGCGGTGTTTGCCTTGCAAGCAGCCGATCCAGGACCAAAGGTGGTTGGTTCGAATCCCGGTGTCCCATATGGTCCCCCGTGCCTGCCAGGAGCTATTTCTGAGCAGACAGCCAGGAGTAACCCCTGAGCACCGCCGGGTGTGACCCAAAAACCAAAAAAAAAAGAAGACTGATGGGAATGATGAGAAGAAACAGCAATCTCACGAATCCCTCTTTGCACAGAAGACATGCTCACACATGAGAGCCAAGCCCCCTTTTCTTTGCAGAGCTCTGTTTTTGAGGACGTCTCTACCCCCACTCCCTAAAAGCCAGAACCCTCAAAGACAGGCACTCACGGCCCCCATGGTCTGGAGGAATCCTTGTTCTATCCCCAGACTGTGCCAGCTCACATCTGCCACCATGTGGGAGGTGATTCCAAACAGGAATGCCACTAGTTTCTCTGTGTCCTGCCAAAGAAAACAAATTAGAGTCACGCTTGTTCCCATGTTTTTGTAACAGCGAGCCTAGGAGCTGCAGATATAGCTCCAAGGGCTTCATCTGTGGGAGGCCATGCTCCATTCCTGGCACCACAGGGTCCCCTAAGCAGCCCTGGAGGGCATCCCTGAGCCTCACCAGGTATGGCCCTGACCCCCTTTCCACTCAAAAATAAAGGAAACTACATCCCTATAAAAAAAATTATTTTAAGAGGCCAAAGAGATAGCATGGAGGTAAGGTGTTTGCCTTGCATGCAGAAGGTTGGTGGTTCGAATCCCAGCATCCCATATGGTCCCCTGAGCCTGCCAGGAGCAATTTCTGAGCATAGAGTCAGGAGTAACCCCTGAGTGCTGCTGGGTGTGACCCAAAAAAAACAAAACAAAAAAAATTATTTTAAGAGTATGAATTCAAGGGCTGGAGTGATAGCCTTGCCCTCATCCGATCCAGGACAGAAGGTGGTTTGAATCCCAGCATCTCATATGGTCTCCCAAGCTTGCCAGGAGCAATCATTTCTGAGCATAGATTCGGGAGTAACCCCTGAGCACTGCCGGGTGTGACCCAAAAACAAATTCAAAAAAAGAGTATGGATCTATTTATGTTATTGAAACTTCACAAAAAATCACGAGGCACTTTAATAACACCCAGGCATCATATACAACCAAGGACAGTTTTAAAATTTTTGTAGGCCCTGGAAAGGGCTTTCAGATGAAGTACTATTGAGGCATCAATGACCAAGTGACTCAGTCCAAACTTGAAAAAAATTATTCAAAAGTTAATGAGTCGAGGCTGGAGAGATAGTACAGCAGTAGGGTGTTTGCCTTGCAAGTGGCCAATCCAGGAGGGACCAGGTTCTATCCCCCAGCATCCCATATGGTTCCCCGAGCCTGCCAGGAGCGATTTCTGAGTACAGAGCCAGGAGTAACCTCTGAGTGCCGCTGGGTGTACCCCCTCAAAAAAAAAAAAAAAAGTTAAATGAGTCATTCATGACATCCCAAGTATCTTGATGGTGAGTAGTCCTTAGAAAGTCTAAGGTGAGTGTGAGTGAGAGGTATAGGGGGTTAAATCCAGGAGGAAATTTGGGCTAGAAAGGCATTTCTGTGCTGGATGAGAGGGCCAGGCCTACCTTGTCCCAGGGCGGAGGGTAGTTCTCGCGGATGTACCAAATACTGGCGTTAAGAAATGGCGTCCAGTGAGTGCTCTCAGAAATATCGTGGAATTTTCCTGATAAGACAAAAGCAGGACTGACATGGTTGGCGAGTCTTTACCAGACCTTCCTCCTCTGATTGTCATGCTGCTGACTTTTTTCCTTCCAGGATTCTAAGTATCTGCAGTAGACATTCAAAGAAGTGTCTAGAACAACAGAGCCAACCAAAAGAGGAAAGAGCCTAAAACATAGGCAGAACATCTCAAGTCATCTGGGCTGCGACAGAGCTTTGAAGGAATTTCAACATCTGTATCCAGAAGCTAAGGAGGTAAACAATCTGTGTGTCTTTCTAAATCTTGTTATCCATCAACAACTAAGAGCCCAATAACAGATGAGCACATTAGGAAGAAAGAATGAATATATATATACAGTGGAATCATTTTGTGTATCTTCTCATTTAGCACAAAAGACCAAAAGCAGAGGGGCCAGAGTGGTGGTGCGAGAGGTAAGGCATTTGTCTTGCATGCGCTGACCTAGGACGGACTGAGGTTTGATCCCCTGGCATTCCATATGGTCCCCCAAGCCAGGAGCAATTTCTGAGCACATAGCCAGGAGTAACCCCTGAGCATCACCGGGTGTGGCCCAAAAAACAAAAAAATAAAATATAATAAAAAAGACAAAAAGCAGACACTCCAAAGATTTCCAGGCATTTCCGTTTATTATTGTTTTAATAACACAGGCCCCAGCGGCTGTTTTACTCAAGCAGCCTCTGAACCAGCCAAGAGTTGTACCCTGTGCCCTGTTATGCCCACCAGAATAAGAATGGGCCAGATGTCTATTCTACAACTCCAAGAGCTAGACATTGTCAAATGTTATGAAGGTGACCAAAAGTCCTTGGTTCAAAAAAAATTGGGGAGGGGCCGGAGAGATAGCACAGAGGTAAAGCCTTTGCAGAAGGACAGTGGTTCAAAACCCGGCATCCCATATGGTCCCCCGAGCCTGCCAGGAGCGATTTCTGAGCATAGAGCCAGGAGGAACCCCTGAGTGCTGCCGGGTGTGACCCAAAGAAAAACAAAAATAAATAAATATAAAAATTAGGGAACCCAATTTTTTTAATGCTGCTGCTAAAGTAAATACTATTGATCCAATTTCAAGTCATTTGTTTTTCTAAAATGATTTGCAAAGAAGTTGTAGTTTAAAGATGTGTTTTGGGAGCCAGAGAGACAGCACAGCAGTAGGGCATTTGCCTTGCAAATAGTCAACCCAGGGCAGATGTTGGTTCAAATTCCAGCACCCATATGGTCCCCTGAGCCTGCCAGAAGTGATTTCTGAGTGCAAAGCCAGGAGTAACCCCTGAGCAGCTGGGTGTGGTGCAAAAACAAAAACAAAAAGACCAGACCTAAATACCCAATCCAAAGTAAACGACAATAGAATCAAGAGACCCAAATTACAACAAGCTATACACAAAGGGACTAAAGGTGGAGACAGGGAAGCATGCTGGGAACAGGGGGTGAGGGAGGTCAACACTCGGTGGTGGGAATTGCCCTAATTCACTTTTTTTTTTTTTTTTTTTTTTTGGTTTTTGGGTTACACCAGGCAGCGCTCAGGGGTTATTCCTGGCTTTATGCTCAAAAATTGCTCCTGGCAGGCTTGGAGAACCATAGGGGATGCCAGGATTTGAACCACTGTCCTTCTGCGCCTAAGGCAAACACCTTACTGCTGCGCTATCTCTCTGGTCCCCCCTAATTCACTTTTGCTGTGTACCTTAAATAGAACTATGAAAGACTTATAATTCAAATATTTTTTAAAAAATTATAAAAGATTAAAAAATAATCAAGTAACAACCAGGAGCCAGAGGCCTCATTAAAAAAAAAAATGGAGGGACCGGTGGTGCTAGAGGTAAGGTGTCTGCCTTGCAAGCGCTAGCCAAGGAAGGACCAAGGTTCGATCCCCCAGCGTCCTATATGTCCTCCCAAGCCAGGGGTGATTTCTGAGTGCTTAGCGAGAAGTATCCCCTGAGTATCAAACGGGTGTGGCCCCAAAAACCAAAAAAAAAAAAAAAATGGAAACACATAAAAATCCCAAAGAAATAGCATTCAGATATCTCACCATCAGCATATGTCTAATTGCCTGGCTTGGTTATCAGCCATTCACTGAGGCCAATATTTACATCTGAAAAGAGGACATTTGCTATCTTATTAAAAAAAATATGAGGGGGCTGGAGAGATAGCATGGAGGTAAGGCGTTTGCCTTTCATGCAAGAAGTCATCGGTTCGAATCCCAGCGTCCCATATGGTCCCCGTGCCTGCCAGGAGCAATTTCTGAGCATGGAGCCAGGAGTAACCCCTGAGCACTGCCGGGTGTGACCCAAAAACCACAAAAAAAAAAAAAAAAAAATATGAGGAACCGGAGAGATAGCATGGAGGGAAGGCGTTTGCCTTGCATGCAGAAGGACGGTGTTTCGAATCCCGGCATCCCCTATGGTCCTCCGAGCCTGCTAGAAGCGATTTCTGAGTGCAGAGCCAGGAGTAACCCCTGAGCGCTGCTGGGTGTGACCCACAAACAAAAAAAAAATTTGAGGTCAAAGAACTAATACCGGTCTTAAGGCACTTGCTTTGCATGGCTGACCATGTTCAATCCATGGTACTTTGTGTCCTTCAAGTACTACAGGCAGTAATGACCCCAAAACAATGCTAGGTGTAGCCCTGAAATACTGCTGAGCATAGACTCTACTCCATCCCAACCTTAGAAATAACATTTGCAAAATAAATCAACAGAATGCCAAATACTTTGCATTCCTTTCCCAGACTCCCCAGGACCTTTCAGTCTGTCTCATGTCATCTCTACAGATAGCATTATATTAAGCAATATTTCTCAAGATTGACTTTAAAAGTTCCCTTTTTATGGTTTTGGTTGGGGGCCACACCCAGCAATGCTCAGGGGCTACTCCTGGCTCTGTAAGCAGGAGACAATTTTTGTGGGGCTGAGGGGGCCATATGAGATGCTGGGGATCGAACTCAGGTCAGCTGCATGCAAGGCCTTAACCACTCTATTATCACTCCAGCCCCCTAAATAAATGCCCCCTCTTTTTATTTTATTTTTTTTTTATTTTTTTATTTTTTTTGGTTTTTGGGCCACACCCGGCGATGCTCAGGGGTTCCTCCTGGCTGTCTGCTCAGAAATAGCTCCTGGCAGGCACGGGGGACCATATGGGACACCGGGATTCGAACCAACCACCTTTGGTCCTGGATCAGCTGCTTGCAAGGCAAACGACCTCTTTTTATTTTTGCTTTTTGGGCCACACTTTGTGATGCTCAGGGGTTACTCCTGGCTATGAGCTCAGATATCGCTCCTGCTGTTCTAGATCGGCCACTTGCAAAGCAAATGACCTACTGCTGAGCGATCACTCAGGTCTCATAAATGCCCTTTTTAACATAAGATTATGCCAAGGTGGGCTGGAGAGATAGCATGGAGGTAGTGCATTTGCCTTGCATGCAGAAGCACAGTGGTTCGAATCCCTGCATCCCATATAGTCCCCCGAGCCTGCCAGGATCAATTTCTGAGCGTAGAACCAGGAGTAACCCCTTAGCACTGCTGGATGTGACCCCCCACCCAAAAAAAAAAAGAGTATGCCAAGAAATGATCTGTCTAGAGCCTTCCAGGGTAGTTGAGAAATAAATAAATTAGAAATAATGGCTGGGGGGGCCCAGAGAGATAGCACAGCGGTGTTTGCCTTGCAAGCAGCCGATCCAGGACCAAAGGTGGTTGGTTCGAATCCCGGTGTCCCATATGGTCCCCCGTGCCTGCCAGGAGCTATTTCTGAGCAGACAGCCAGGAGTAACCCCTGAGCACCACTGGGTGTGGCCCAAAAAACAAAAAAAGGATAAAAAATAAAAAATAAAATAAAGAAATAATGGCTGGGGGCCAGAGTTATAGCACAGTGGTAGAGCATTTACCTTGCATGAGGTCAACCCAAAACAAACCCAGGTTCGATTCCTGGCATCTCATATGGTCCTCCAAGCCTGCCAGGAGTAACTTCTGAGCACAGAGCCAGGAGTAACCCTTGAAATTCACTGGATGTGGTCAAGAAAAAAAAAAATGAGGCCCCATACTGGAGCCCTTCTTCCTGGCCTGGGGAGTGTTGGGAGGCTTGGCAGGCCCCCAGCTGTCCTTGTCTTTTTCCCCTGACTCCAGGCCTTCCCTGGGTGCCAGCTCAGATGGCCAGAAGTGGGTTCAGGTGGACTCTTAGTGGTCCTCAGGCTTCCCCCCTCCCTCCATACTCCAGGGGGGAGGTGCATGGGGAGGAGGGTGGGCAGACATCTGGCCTCCGGTTTCCTCTTTGATTCTGGAGACCAGCTCTTGCCAGGTATGGGGCTTGGGAAGGCCCCATACCAGAACCCTTCTCCCTGGCATGGGGAGTGCTGGGAGGCTTGGCAGGCCCCCAACCATCCTTGTCTTTTTCCCCTGACTCCAGGCCTTCCCTGGGTGCCAGCTCAAATGGCCAGAAGTGGGTTCAGGTGGACTCTTAGTGGTCCTCAGGCTTCCCCCCACCTCTCCCTACACTAATGGAAATGCACTTTGGGAGGAGGGCGGGCCGTTTTAGTACTGGTTTATGTTGGGACAGTCACTGGAAATTTTTTCTCCTTGTTTTCCTATTGATAGTATTGTATGCATATATTTTATATATCCATAATATCCATCTTGTATTGTGACCTTGATACCGCCCTACAAATCTCATTTCTAATATTTTACTGCCTCAGTTCCAACCCTTATTTTCCCCCATCTTCCCATGTAGGTGCAGCTCATGACATGAAGCTCACCACATAGAGTGATGAGTGCAGTTAGAGAAATAACTACACTGAAAACTATCATAACAATGTGAATGAATGAGGGAAAAAGAAAACCTGTCTCGAGTACAGGTGTGGGTGGGGTGGGGAGTAGGTAGATCTGGGAAATTGGTGGTGGGAATCCTGCACTGGTGAAGGGGGGTGTTCTTTACATGACTGTAATCATACAACTACAATTATATTTGCAATCATGGTGTTTAAATAAAGATAATTTATTAAAAAAAATGGCTGATGGCTCAAAAACTCCATAAAGGGTTGCCATGATAAAGCAATGTGCTGGAGGGGGGGGTGTCTTTTTTTTTGACACCCCTCCACAGCTCCTCTGTGCCTGTCCTTGACCCTAGAGCATGTTCTTCACAAATGGGGGTCCTCCTCCACCTGTGTCTTTGCCTTCTGGCTTTGGTTGGGTTGAGTTTGGCCAATAGGGAAAACCAAGAGAAAGTGAGAGCAAAGGAAGAGAAACTGGGGTTCCATTGTCTCACCCGCTCTCCTTTGGTTGTCACTGAACTTCTGGGACTGAATCCTGCCCTGCCCAGAAGCCCTCACTCTACCAAACCCTGCAATAGAATGCAGCCTCTTCCTCCCTAGATGGCTTCACTCTGTTTTGCTTTGTCCGGTGCACTGGAGAGACATGTAAGCAGCTGCTGATTCAGTCTCCCCAATAATGATTCATTCTAAGTGTAACTTCTGGGGCCTCCCCCACCCCCGGGGACTGTGACAACTATGACTCTCTATATCTAGTTTATAGATAACACTTAAGCACGAATTTGTTCAACCCCAATAACCAAATGACATATTCAACTACCCAATAAAGAATCACAGCCTTTGCTTCACTATGTCACAAGTGCAGAAACATACTTAACATATAAGTGATGTTTACGAACTCACTGAGAACATGACAACATAAAATAATATTTTAGTCACAACTATTACCTTTAAAAAAAAAAAGGCTTTTGATTGCATGGCTATTTGCCTTAAAACATCATAGTAAGTGGGGCCAGAGAGAGTATTGTGTGGTGGATTGGGCGTTTTCCTTGCAGGCACTAATTTGGTTTCTAATCCTGGGTCCCATAGGTTCCTGAGCCTGCCAGGAGTAATATCTGAGTAATTTCTGAGAGCACTGTGCTTAGAAATCACTTCTGACAGGCTCAGGGGACCATATGGGATGCTGGAAATCAAACTCTGGTCCGTTCCAGGTCAGCCCCATGCAAGGTAAATGCCCTATAGTCACTGTGCCCCAGAATACATTATTTTTAAAGTCAGAGTTATTACTGTAAGCCAAGTAAAAGTGGCATCATTTGGTTTGAAATGTCTCTTACCTCTTTCACAAAAACTGGGGTAAAAGGTATCAGGAAACACTGTCCCAGCCTGGTAGGCATCCTGATGTTCAAGCAACAACTGGGGAGCAGAAATATAGAAATTAGAGTACAAAGACCAATAAGCTGAGAAACTCAGATACCATCTACTTCCAGCTGTAAGATTTTAGAATTACTGTATGCAGAGTGGAGGAAGGAGGAAAGAAAAGTGGCAAAGGTTAAGTCAATAAAAAAAAAAGTTAAGTTGGACCCGGAGAGATAGCATGGAGGTAAGGCGTTTGCCTTTCATGCAGAAGGTCATCGGTTCAAATCCTGGCATCCCATATGGTCTCCCGAGCCTGCCAGGAACGATTTCTGAGCATGGAGCCAGGAGTAACCCCTGAGTGCTGCTGGGTGTGACCCAAAAACAAAACAAAACAAAAAAAAAGTTAAGTCAATAATAAATGTTCTTGCAACACATGACAGAATAAAAATTTCAGGTTGGGGGCCCATCTGGCCTGCCACAAAGCCAGCAGTAGCTGGGTGTGACCCAAAAACAAATCCCCCCCCAAAAAAAAAACCCTCAGAGACAGGCTAAGAGGAAGAAAAATCACGGAAGTCAGTTTCCTCACTCTCGTTTTCTGTTTCAGTAAAGCAGAATTTTCCCCAAGTGTCTTTGACCAATTTAGAATTGGCCTGTAGGAAGATTTTGATGAGCCAGAGAAAGTTAATAAAATGCGGGAAATAGGGGCCGGAGAGACAGCATGGAGGTAAGGCGTTTGCCTTTCATGCAGGAGGTCATCGGTTTGAATCCCGGCATCCCATATGGTCCCCTGTGCCTGCCAGGAGCAATTTCTGAGCCTGAAGCCAGGAATAACCCCAGAGCACTGCCGGGTGTGACCCAAAAACCACACACACACACAAAAAAAAAATGCGGGAAATACAGACATATGCGTACACTTACAAACATTAATAGTTGGGACCACAGAGATCAGAAGTGAGTTAGGTGTTCGCTTTGCACAGAAATGACACTGATTCAATCCCCAGCACCACATATGGCCAGCAATGAGCATTCTACAGAGCATTGCCAGAAGGGATCCCAGAGCACAGCTGTGTGCTCCCCAAATCACACACACACACACACACACACAAACACCAAAATTAACTCATATTTACCTTCCAGTCACTATTCTAGTTAATTTATATTTTATTTACATTAAGACATGTTAATGAGGGGCTAGACCATCGCACAGTGAAGGGCATTTGCCTTGCACACAGCTCACCTGGGTTTGATCCCTGGCATCCCATATGGTCCCAAGCCTCCCATGAATAATTTCTGAGTGCAGAACCAGGAATAACCCCTGAGCATCAGTGGGTTTGGCGCAAAAGCCAAAAAAAAGTTTATTAAATTAAAAAAACATCTCCAGGGCCCAGAGAGATAGTACAGCAGCGTTTGCCTTGCAAGCAGCTGATCCAGGACCTAAGGTGGTTGGTTCGAATCCCTGTGTCCCATATGGTTCCCCATGCCTGCCAGGAGCTATTTCTGAACAAAAAGCCAGGAGTAACCCCTGAGCACCGGTGGGTGTGGCCCAAAAAAACAAAAACAAAAACAAAAACAAAAAATCTCCAGGGGTCGGAGAGATAGCATAGAGGTAAGGCATTTGCCTTGCATGCAGAAGGTCAGTGATTCAAATCCCGGTATCCCATATGGTCCCCCGAGCCTGCCAGGAGCGATTGCTGAATGTAGAGCCAGGAGTAACCCCTGAGTGCTGCCAGGTGTGACTCCCCCCACAAAAAGACATCACCCAGTGAGGATATTTTATTCAACATAAAAAAGTAATAATACAAATTTTGGAAAGTAAATGACTCTGCAAAATAACCCGGAAACTTCCTGGGGAAGGGAGAGAAGTACAGAGCAAGTGTAGCCCTTCAGACATAAAAATTGTTTAGCAAAGGAAATAACAACGTGATACCAAAGAAGTCAGTAAGATAAAGTCAACAGTCTGAAGCATTCTTGGTAACTCAACATGTGACAGAGGAATGTAGGAATCATGCCAGGAGTGATGCCCGCGTGCAGAGCCAGGAGTAATCCCTGGGTATTGCTGGGTGTGGCCCAAAAACATAAAGTGGGGGAGGTATTAGGGTCAGAGCAATAGTCCAGTGTGTTAGGTCCTTGCCTTGCATGCAACTAACGTGGTTTGATTCACAAATCCCGGCATCCCATATGGTCCCCTTCCCCTGAGCACTGCCAGGAGTGATTCCTGAGTGCAAAATCAGGAGCAAACCCAGAGCATTGCTGTTGTGGCCCCAAAATACCAAAATAAAAGAAGGGTGTGTGAACATAGGGAGTGTTGGTGATTTTTTCAACGATGACATAATATTTCATTAAGATCAATGCTGGGACTGGAGAGATAGCAATGAGGTAGGGCATTTGCCTTGCATGCAGATGGACGGTGGTTCGAATCCCGGAATCCCATATGGTCCCCCAAGCCTGCCAGGAGCGGATTTCTGAGTTCAGAGGCAGGAATAACCCCTGAGTGCTGCCTGTGTGGCCCCAAAACTAAAACAAACAAACAAATTTAAATGCCTTATTGAGAGAAATTCACTCAGCAGACCTGAGACTGCTAAAGAATAGGCAGATTCTTGCTTCTCTTTTCTGTCAGTACTTACTCCAGGGATCACGCCTGGCAGAGCTGGGAGACCTTATGGGATCCTGACTAAACCTGAGCCGGCTGAGGCTGAGTAAGAAAAGCTTCTTATCTGCTCTACTATCCCTCCAGCCCTCTTGTTTATTTTTAATTATAGAGATGACTATCAAATGCAAATGTTTTTTTTTTTCCCTTACAGGGTGTGTTAAACTGGCTTCAGGTAGTTAGAAGTAATACAGAAAGGGTAGTTGAAAAAAATTCCTGGATTTCAGTTCTTTTACCCTCTAGCTCTACAGACTGGTTTATCAAGATGATAATTGGATCTGATTCCAAGGCGAGAATGCAAACCCCTCTTATCAAATTGAATACCATTGAATTCATTGAGCATTAAAGAACCATAGCCAGAGAACCCAAAGTGTAGAAAGGGCCAGAATAGGTCCCAGTGACCAAAGGGTAAGCAACCATCTGCTAGGACCTTTGGAAGACAATTAAAACACCAAAGAAATTTTTTCTAAAAATCAAATTTCATACCTCCTTGTAGTTAACATTCCCATGTTGAAGCTGAAGAAATTCTAGAGACCTGTGTCCTGTGAAGAATAAATGCATAAAGCAAGTAAGTTCAGCTAAAAGGGAAACAACTTCTGAACCATTGGAAAAATGCACAAAATTTAAAATTATTTTTTAATGGTCTGCAATAGTAGCAATAGTTTGCTACTTGCTGTGTGACTGTACCAGAAAAATCTATATTTCTGTGATTGACCCAGTCAAGGAAGAAGAATAAAAATTAAGTATGGAAATAAATGGAAATGAAGTATGGCCTTGCTTGGCATGTTTCTTAGGCATAATTAGATTCATATCATCGTCATACGATTGTGATACAAATAAGATTTGCATAATAAGTTCAAATTTCTGCTTACTTTGCCCGAAAAGGGAATGAGTCTCTCTGCCTTAGTAACTAAGTCCCACTGTACGGTATTGTTAAGAGTCACAGAAAATATCAGTCGGTGACAAACAGGCACTATGGTTGACAATAAGCCATGGATAGAAACAACGACCCTTAAACCCCTTACAAACAATCTAAACTTACTAATGTTAGGAAAACTTGAGTGTCTAATCAATAAAGATATCATGTCTAGGATGAATCTCAGGCACTTTTTAATTCCTACAAAAAAGATAGCCTCTGTTTTAAGTCTTTAAAAATGTTCACAGCCTGGGTCCGGAGAGATAGCACAGTGGCGTTTGCCTTGCAAGCAGCCGATCCAGGACCAAAGGTGGTTGGTTCGAATCCCGGTGTCCCATATGGTCCCCCGTGCCTGCCAGGAGCTATTTCTGAGCAGAGAGCCAGGAGTAACCCCTGAGCACCGCTGGGTGTGGCCCAAAAACAAACAAAAAAAAAAAAATGTTCACAGCCTACATGAGAAACCTGAATCTAGGATGCCAATAATGTACAGAGCTAATCCCCAAATGAGGTCGATTCTAACTAACTCACAGAAATTTCCCAAGTCCTATTTAAGGACTTAAAGTAAAAACTGAAGTAAGATATTTACATAATCATTTATGTTACATAATTATTTCCTAAGATAGAAAATAAATGTTGGAATTCAGTTTAAAAAAATCTAACAGTAATTTATAAAACAATATAAATTATAAAAACATCCTTTTATAAAAAATATTCTCAAAAAAAAATTCTCAAGGGGCCAGTTGCATGAAAAGTAGGTCGTTTGCCTTGCATGCAGAAGGACGGTGGTTGAATCCTAGCATCCCATATGGTCCCCTGAGCCTGCCAGGAGCGATTTCTGAGCCTAGAGCCAGGAGTAACCCCTGAGCGCTGCTGGGTGTGACCCAAAAAACAAAACAAAAACAAACAAACAAAAAAAATATATATATATATATCTCAAAATCTAAGTGAATTAACAGTTCCTTTCCATTATGCCCAGCTTAACATACTTTTACTATCTAGTAACATCCATAGCCAATTAATTGTTATAATTAGTATATGCACACTGTATTGATCTAGTCCTCTCAGCCTGTATTGAACTACATAGAACTCTATTCAAACATTTTCCCTGCTGAAAAAAAGCAAAGATTTGAGTTAATTAAAACTTTAGCAAGGGAGCCTAAGTGATAGCACAGTGGTAGAGCGTTTGCCTTGCATGCAGCTGGCCTGGGACAGAATGGGTTCTATTCCTGGCATTTCATATGGTCCCCCCAGCTTGCCAGGAGCAATTACTGAGAGCAGAGCCAGGAGTAACCTTTTTTGGGCCACCAGGTCTGACCCCAAAACAAAAACAAACAAAGGGGGCGGGGGGGAAGCTTTTAGCAGGACTAGAAACATTTTGTACAGAAAAGCCTACATCTCACCTAGGTTCCCAGCACCAGAGAAATCCAAACAAAACCAGATAATAGGAAAGCCTGAAACTTTCATCTGTTCTGTGCTTAAGCCCTTGGGGTGCAAACCTGGGACTTTTCCCAGTTTGGGTTTCGGCCCACTGCCCCAGTTTGAGCCCTTTTAAGTTCAAAGAAGGGACTTTGGAATCGGATATTTTACAGAGGCTACAACGCGCTTATATGAATCACCCTGGATTCCCTCTACCCCACCCCTCAGTTCACAGCAGAGTTGGGACCAGAGCCCAGTGTGGTTTTCCTTTTCCACTCTTTCCCTGAGCCTTGTGGCAATCAGTCCTTTTTGGAAAAGGACCTGAGGTTGGCTGTTAAGACACAGCATTCAGGGCCAGCTACTTGCAAGTGAGCCATTAAATCTGCTTCAGTTTCCCAAGACTGAAATGCGGGGGACAGGCCCCAGGCACAACCTTTTCTGCATGACCTTGCTTCTGCCTCTACCCACCCCATCCTGTGTCCTTTGGCTTCTACTGACATGCTGTGGCTCCCCTACCCTTTAAGTAGTTTCCATCCACGATCCCTCCAGACTATCCTCAGATTACAAGGTTCCGGCCTGCCAGGGCTCCTTATATTGTTCTATTTAACACTAATGGTCTTTCATTGTTTCTTTTTTTTTCTTTCTTTGGTTTTTGGGTCACACCCGCGGCACTCAGGGGTTACTCCTGGCTCTCTGCTCAGAAATCACTCCTGGCAGGCTCAAGAGACCATATGGGATGCTGGAAATCGAACCTGGGTCCATCTTGGGTTGCTGCATACAAGGTAAACACCCTACCACTGTACTACAGCTCCGGCCCTGATTTTCCATTGCTGATTTGAATTCTTGTTTTGTTTTGGACTATTGGGTAGTTGTAGTTTCTAAGTTAACCAAATAAACCCAAAACTCTGGATGTATCCTAAAGGGACCTACCTACACCTTGACTAGAATCCCACTGAAATGTTTACACCTTGGTTCACATTTTCTTTTTTTTGTTTTGTTTTGTTTTGGTTTGGTTTTTGGGTCACACCCGGCGGTGCTCAGGGGTTACTCCTGGCTGTCTGCTCAGAAATAGCTCCTGGCAGGCACGGGGGACCATATGGGACACCGGGATTCGAACCAACCACCTTTGGTCCTGGATCGGCTGTTTGCAAGGAAAACGCCGCTGTGCTATCTCTCCGGGCCCTTGGTTCACATTTTCCATGAGTCAAAAGATATAGAGGGGCCGGAGGTAAGGCATTTGCCTTGCATGCAGAAGGACAGTGGTTCGAATTGCGGCATCGAATATGGTCCCCCAAGCTTGCCAGGAGCAATTTCTGAGCCTAGAGCCAGGAGTAACCCGTGAGTATTGCTGGGTGTGACCCAAAAACCAAAAAAAAAGAAAAAATAGAGAGATACATTAAAAGACACTTTATTTCCCAGAGAGATAGCACAGCGGCGTTTGCCTTGCAAGCAGTCAATCCAGGACCAAAGGTGGTTGGTTCGAATCCCGGTGTCCCATATGGTCCCCCGTGACTGTCAGGAGCTATTTCTGAGCAGATAGCCAGGAGTAACCCCTGAGCACTGCCGGGTGTGGCCCAAAAACAAAAAACAAAAAAACAAAAACAAAAAAAAGACACTTTATTCATACAAAGCCAGACCTTTGTACCACTAATAAACATTGATCCAAATCACGACACCTTCACCCCTGAACTTGCTATGCCCCCCCACTCGTGTCCTTTCCAGCCTCTGCCTTCGTTCTAGGCATTCTAATGCCAGTGATTAATGATAAAACCCCAGAAACTGACCAGTGCCAAAGCCACTTGGCTCAGGGTTCATACACAAGTCACCTGGACCTTCCCATATACTGGGAAATATAAAACTATATTAATGACTCCTCACTTCATACATGATTTTCACAACACACACACATGCATCTCCTTCTGTCTAGTGCCTTCTCAACTCAACCCCTGTCCCCAAAGAAACATTCCTGGCCCCTTTACACAGATACCCCCAGTTCACTGGCTTGCCCTCCCTGTACTGGTCCACCACCACCACCCCATCCCTGCCACCAAGACTTTCTCCTTTCCAGGGTCCCCACAAGAAGCCATCACAGGCTCAACGCCCTTCCGTACCCCCAACAAGGCATTGCTGTACTCACCTATTTCGATGTGTGTTGAAATGCCACAGGGAGATGCCCGGGGCCAGAGGATGCCCAGTGCCAGCAGCAAGCTTGCCCCAATCCTGCAAGCAAACATTCTCATCACTGCTAGCACAGCATGAACCCGGGTATGCTGAAATCCCTGGAACTGGGGAGTGAGCGGAGAAGGCCAGCCTGCTTCCCAAAAGGTGTCCTTTCCCTCCACCCAGAGACCACCAGGATCAATGTTGGACTCAGGCAAACAGCAGACAGGGCAGGGGCAGCAGAAGAAAAGTGCCCAGAGCAGACAACAAAGTCCCCAGCTGACAGTGGGGATAAAGTAATCTCCACTAAAAAAAAAAAAAAAAAAAAAAAAAAAGTTTTGTTTTGTTGTTTGCTTTCTTTAAAAAGGAGAAAGAGACAGAGATATGCAGACTGGATCAAGCATTTGGCTTGCTCTTGGCTGACCCAGCTTTGGTTCCCCAGCTGATCCCCACCAAGAATCAGCCCTGAGCACAGAGCCAAGAGTTAACTCTGAGCACAGAGGCCAGGAAATCAGCCCTGAGCATGGCCAGCTAGGGTCCAAAATTCCAAACAACCACACACCAAAGAAACTCCCCAACCCAGGCGAGAGGGTCCCCCATGCTGGGCCACCTCACCTTGCGAGTTCTGGTCTCTGGTCCATCCTGGGGCTCCCTCAGCCTCTGTAGGAAGCCGCGCCAGGAGACGCTTTTACACCATCTGCTAGAACCGGCTTCGCGCCCAGGGTTTGGCAAGAGATACCAACACTGACTCTGCAGCGATTATTTCACAAGAGCAGAAGCGCTGGTCTCTCTGCCTCTGCCCCGTCAGCTGATGGGGGCAGATCCCTGCAGCCCCAGGAAGGTCTGCAGGACAGAAATAGGAGTTCAGAAAATGTGGGGCCCCCACCAACTGCCAGTCACACCTGATCGGTGGGGGAAGGAGCTTCAAGGGCAGATGAGCTCAGCAAGGAAATGGGAGGAACTTCAGCTCCAGTGAGGCAGTAGAGGTTGCAGACAAGGAGGAAGGGCTCAGGGGGCAGAGGTGCTATTTCTATGCTGATGAGCCCAGGAGAAGAAAAGGGAAGAAAAACGGGTGG
Source organism: Suncus etruscus (assembly GCF_024139225.1). Classification (NCBI taxonomy): domain Eukaryota; kingdom Metazoa; phylum Chordata; class Mammalia; order Eulipotyphla; family Soricidae; genus Suncus; species Suncus etruscus. The sequence continues at coordinate 54,168,978 of NC_064865.1, forward strand.
TTTTGAGGGCTGGAGTCATAGGACAGCAGGAGGAAGGGTTTATTCAATCCTCAGCATCCAATATGGTTTCCTGAAGAAAAAGAAAGGAAAAAAAAAAGAAAAGAAAAGAAAGAAGGAAGGAAGGAGAAAGAGATAAGAAGAGAAAGAAGGAATGAAAGAAAGACAAAGAAAGAACAGAGAAGAAAGAAGGAAGGAAAGAAATTAAGAAAGAAAAGAAAAAGAAGGCCCGGAGAGATAGCACAGCGGTGTTTGCCTTGCAAGCAGCCGATCCAGAACCAAAGGTGGTTGGTTCGAATCCCGGTGTCCCAGATGGTCCCCCGTGCCTGCCAGGAGCTATTTCTGAGCAGACAGCCAGGAGTAACCCCTGAGCAACGCTGGGTGTGGCCCAAAAACCAAAAAAAAGAAAAAGAAAAAGAAAAAAGAAAAAGAAAGGGGGAGGGAGAAAAAGAAATAAATTAAGAAGGAAAGAAGAAAGGAAAAGAGAAAGAGAGAAAGAAAAGAGAAAGAGAGAAAGAGAGAAAGAAAGAAAGAAAGAAGAAAGAAGAAGAAAAAAGAAAAAGAAAGAAGAAAGAGAAAGAAAAAGAAGAAAAAGAAAGAAAAGAAAGAAAGAAAAGAAAGAAAGAAAAAAGAAAGAAAGAAAGAAAGAAAGAAAGAAAGAAAGAAAGAAAGAAAGAAAGAAAGAAAGAAAGAAAGAAAGAAAGAAAGAAAGAAAGAAAGAGGAGAAATATTCAAACCAGATGATTTTTTGGGGGGGGGTCACACCCAGCAGTGCTCAGGGGTTATTCCTGGCTCTGTGCTCAGAAATCATGCCCTGGCAGGCACAGGGGACCATATGGGATGTCAGGATTCGAACCACCAACCTTCTACATAAAAGGCAAACACTTTACCTCCATGCTATCTCTCCGGCCCCAAACCAGAAGATTTGAAGTCAGGTTCCTCTGGAATCTTCAGGATAAAAGGGCTTAAGTGTTAGCACAGCAGGTTAGGACACTTGCCTTGCACAGAGCCAACCTGATTCTGGTTCAATCCCTGGCACCATATAGGGTCCTCCAAGCGTCTCCAACAGTGACTTCTTGGGCACAGAGCTAGGAGAAAGCTCAGATCACCACTGCGTGTGAAGCAACCACTACCAACCCCCCAAGAGGTGCGGACAAGGTACTCAGTGGGCTGAACTCATGCTCTGCGCTCAGGAAGCATAAACTCAATTCTCTTAGAACTGCACATTCCCCTGTCTCCAAACACAGAGCCGGAAGTGGCCCCACCATAACAAAAAAAAACAAAAACAAATCAATAAAAATGAGTTTTTTCAGTTCGTTAGTATTATATCTGGGATAATAATTAATGTGATTAATTATATCAATAATTAATTACAGCCAGAAAGCAAATGTGGGTGGGACTTTTCAAAGCCAAAGTGGAGCTAAGGGAGCAAAATTGATACCACCCAAAAGTTTTTGAGATCAAAGCCATGTGAGCTCAGAGCTGAATATTTTTAATCACTCTGAGGGTTTACCAGGGTGAGACTGAAGAAGAGACCAGATTTCAGAGAGGTGGCAGGTGCCCAGGACAAGGGTGGGCTACAAAGCAAGGAAGGAAAGGCCCTTGTAAACCTTGTGGATCTAGGGAGCAGTACCAGCCCATCTGGATGGGCATCAGGACCTGGAAGACAGACAGAACCAGGAGGGAAATACTGGCTGTGAGTGGGCCCAGCAAAACACACAACAGCGTGACAAAGCAGGAAGGTCCCAAGGACATCAGCCCACAGGGCAGCCATCCTTCCCGTAAATGAATCACCTTTTCCTTCTGACGTTATTTACCATGAAACCTAGACATTCTTTTCTTCTTCTTCTTCTGGTTATAGAAGAAATAAAAAAAATAGTTTCTATTTTTGGGTTTGGGGGCCACACCTGGTGATACTCAGGCATTACTCTTGGGCTCTGCTAGCAGAAATCAGCCCTGGTGATGCTCAGGTTCCATATAGAATGCCAGGGATGAAGCCAGGTCGCCCACATGCAAGACAAGTGTCCTCCCACTGTTCTATGGCTCCAGCCCAAAATGAAAACAAGTGATGGTGGCCCTGTTAAGTATTTTGGTTTTAGATGCTATTTGGCCTACTGAGTTGAATAGAGTTAGTTAGGAGAGAGAGTAAGGAGAACCACCTGATACAGACCTTAGAAAGATAAAGTCATTTCAGATCCAGAGAAACAGCCAAGGTTGATTTCTTCATTTTTCAGGGCCTCAGTTTACCCCACAGAAATATTTGCCCAGACTGTAGAAATCAGCCAGCGGATGTAGCATGCCCTCTGCAGGCAACAGATGGGAACGCGCCCTTTTTACTGGCAGCCCAAAGTGTATTTCTCAACTGTACCAAGGTTTTCTGTCCCCAATTCCTTCAATAAACCCGGAAGGAAACGGACTTTAATCTCACCCACCACCACCCCCATACACACACGCAACTAAGTTCTTCTCTCCCACATCTGCCAGATGTGAATGACTCAGAGAAAACTTGTTCTTGACTCAACAAAAGGAAAAATGAAAATATTAAACACCTGAGGCCAGAGAGATAGCACAGTGGGTAGAACCTCTCCTTTGCACACAGCTGACCTGAGTGTGATCCCCGGAATCCCTTATGGTGCCCTAAACCTACCGGGAATGATCCCTGAGTGCAGGGCCAAGAATAAGCCCTGAGCATTGCTGGGTGTGGCCTCTAAGTCCAATATATGTAATGTTTTTATTTTATATACATATGTGAGTATGTATATATCTGTATGTGTGTATTAAATGTCTTACTATTTAAATAATAAGTTATTTTATATGTGTGCATATTTTAAATATGTGCATCAAATATATATTTAATATAAATATCTGCACATTATATGTATAAATATTTGTATATATGCATATATTAAATATATATATCCCCTGAAAAGCTACCAGAGGCCTTCCACTCCGCAGGTACAGAGAAGAGGACCGACTTTATGTTAGGACATTTGCTCCTCTCTGTGCCTGATTGGATTCAATTTCACCCATGCAGGCCTTGCTAGCACCCCGCTGTTTCTGAAGTTTGAGCTTTTGATAAAACTGGGGAGTGGGGGGACTGAGGGGTGAAATCTGCCCTCCAAAGGACCCTAATTCTGCCCTGGGAGCTTGGGTTTCGACAAACGACTCCAATAACTCCTCGGTGGCCTCATTTTCCTCTTGGGATTGGCCTGGTTTCAGCGACTAGCCCTAACACTGAGCACTGGGGAGCTGCTGAATTTGGAGGATCGAAGTGATCTCAGCAAAGACACCCCCCCGGGGGGGGGGGTTTGGGGGAGCACTTTACGCTGAGGTTCTGCAGTTAAGTCAGAGCTAGTCCCACCAGATTCTCCAGCGGGGATCCAAGTTTGTGTCTACCTGCCTGTCTGTCTGTCTGCCTCCCTGTCTGCCTATCTGTCTGTCTGCCTGCCTGCCGGTCTGTCTTTCTGCCTGTCTATCTGTCTGTCTGCCTATCTGTCTGTCTGCCTGCCTGCAGGTCTGTCTTTCTGCCTGTCTATCTGTCTGTCTGCCTGTCTGTCTTTCTGCCTATCTGTCTTTCTGCCTGTCTATCTGTCTGTCTGCCTATCTGTCTGTCTTTCTGCCTATCTGTCTGTCTGCCTGCCTGCCGGTCTGTCTTTCTGCCTATCTGCCTGCCTGCCTGCCTGCCTGTCTTTCTGCCTATCTGTCTGTCTGCCTGCCTGTCTGTTCGTCTGTCTCTCTGCCTGCATGTCTGCCTGTCTTTCTGCCTGTCTATCTGTCTGTCTGCCTGCCTGTCTTTCTGCCTGTCTGTCTCTCTGCCTGCCTGTCAGTCTGCCTGCCTGTCTGCCTGTCTTTCTGCCTATCTGTCTGCCTGCCTGCCTGTCTGTTCGTCTGTCTCTCTGCCTGCATGTCTGCCTATCTTTCTGCCTGTCTATCTGTCTGTCTGCCTGCCTGTCTTTCTGCCTGTCTGTCTCTCTGCCTGCCTGTCTTTCTGCCTGCCTGCTTGCCTGTCTCTCTGTCTTTCTGCCTGCCTGTCTTTCTGCCTGCCTGCCAGTCAGTCTCCAACGGTGCTACACAACTGGCCATTCATACAATAAACACCCAGACACCCACCTACCCCCCATAAACTCCTGCAAGAACCCGCTCCCCAAATATTCTCTCTCCCCCGCTGCAGGCAGGAGCCAGGGCGCCGGTGGCAACGCGACCTTGCCCTTGGGACAAACTGGGACACACACAGAGAGAGAGAGCACCGGGCGGGTGCAACAGAGCACGCAGCGAGGAGTCCGGGGTGGTGGGCTTGCTGGAGGAGGAGCTGCGCAGAGACAAAAAGCGGGGTTCGGGGCTTGCAAAGAACGGGGTGCACGGAAAGGAGAGAACCCCGATCGCGCCCCAGCAGCTGCGCGTGCAGGCCGGGCCTGTGCCGGGAGCGAGGCGGGGCGGCGCTTGCAGCGGGCCGGGCCGGCTGGGCTCCGCAGCGCGCGTCGCCGGGGTGTCCCCGCCGGTCCCCGCTTCTCGCCGCCTCCTGCCGGGCCATGGCCACCGGCTCCGGGCTGCGACGCCTCCGGGCCCCGCCGCGCCTCCCTCCTGCTCGCGGCTGCTCGTCCGGGCCCGCGGGCCTCTCGCCGGCGCTGCTGCGGCCCGACGGCTTCGTGGGGGGCCGCTGGGTGCGCCCCGCCGCCGCCTTCCCGGTGCTCGACCCGGCCAGCGGCGCCAGCCTGGGCTCCGTGGCCGACTGCGGGGCGCCCGAGGCCCGCCAGGCCGTGCGCGCCGCCCACGAGGCCTTCGGGCGCTGGAAGCGAGTCGCGGCCAAGGTGAGGGGCGCCCTGGTCTCCGGCCCTACCCGGGACCCCCGCTAGGACGCCCAACGAGGGACGCGGAGACGGTTCATTGAGTTTGGGGACTTGGGGCCTGGGCTTTGAGCCCTAGAAGTGGGTCTTGGGGGGAGGGAGGAAGGGAAGACGAAGAGGAGGAGGAGGAGGAGGAGGAGGGGAGAGAGAGAGAGAGAGACAGAGAGAGAGACAGAGAGAGGAGAGAGAGACAGACAGACAAAGAGGAGAGAGAGGGAGAGAGAGAGAGAGAGAAGAGAGGAGAGAAGAGACAGAGAGAGGACAGAGAGACAGAGACAGACAGAGGAGAGAGAGAGACAGACAGAGAGAGGAGAGAGAGGGAGAAAGGGAGAGAAAGGAGAGACAGAGGAGAGAGAGAAAGAGGGAGAGAGGAGAGAGAGGAGAGGGGGAGAGAGAGAAGAAGAAGAAGAAGAAGAAGAAGAAGAAGAAGAAGAAGAAGAAGAAGAGGAAGAGGAGGAGGAGGAGAGGAGAGAGAGGAAGGAGAGGAGAGAGAGGAGACAGAGACAGACAGAGGGAGAGAGATAGGAGAGAGAGGGAGGGAGAGAGAGACAGAGACAGAGAGAGACAGACAGAGAGGGAGAGAGAGAGGAGAGAGAGGAGTCAGAGAGGAGAGAGGGAGAGTTTGTGTGTTTCTGTGTGTGTGTGTGTGTGTCGTGCAGTCCACATGTGACTCTTGCAGGCACCTACAAGGACACTCCTGGAGAGAGGGGTGTGTGTGTGTGTGTGCCCTAGGAAGTGGGGGTCTTGGTGTGTTTGTCTGTCTTGAAATGTATATGTCTGTCTTGGAGTGTGTGCCCTAGGAACTGGGTCTTGGGTATGTGTGTGTGTGTGTGTGTGTGTGTCTGTGTCTGTGTGTGTGTGTGTGTCTGTGTGTGTTGGGAGAGAGAGAAGGGAGAGAGAGAAATAGGAGAGGGTGTGTGTATATGTGTGATTGCCTGGGAAAAGGATGTTTTATGAATGTGTCTGTCTGTCTTGGTGTGTGTGTGTGTGTGTGTGTGTGTGTGTGTATGTTGGGGACAGATGGGGGAGAAAGCGAGGGGAGAGAGAAATAGGAGATGGTGTGTATATATGTGTGTTTGCATGGGAAGAGGATGTTACATGAATGTGTGTGTGTGTCTGGTCCACATGTGACTCTTGCAGGCACCTACAAGGACACTCCTGAACCCTACCCTGGGGTCTACTAGAAGTAATGGCTGTGCTCTCATGCTCTCTGTGTCTCTGTGTCTGTCTCTGTCTCTCTCTCCCTCTTTCTTGCTCTCTGGCTCTCTCTGCATTGGAGGCAGGCTCTTGGCCTCTGGGTAGATGTGTTTAACCTGGACTTTATGCCTGTTTAGTTTTTGTTTCTTGTTGTTTATTTAAGGCCTACACACAGTTGTGCTCAAGGCTTACTTAACTCCTGGCAGTGCTCAGGGACCATATGGGATGCCGGGGATCGAACCCACATGCGAAGCAACTGCCTTACGCTCTTATCTATCTATCCAACTTTTTTTTTTTTTCATTTATTTTTGCACTGCCTTATTTCCTTAGAAACCCTTCTTCTCATCTTGACCTTCATCTGTGGCCTTTGTTTCATTGCACAAACTGTCGCATCACTGTCCTGTCAGGTTGGAAGTTATCAGGAGTCTTCACAGCATTGTGCTGGGCGCTCTTTTTTGTTTGTTTGTTTGTTTGTTTGTTTGTTTTGGGTCACACCTGGCAGCGCTCAGGGTTTACTTCTGGCTCTACACTCAGAAATCGTTCCTGGCAGGCTCAGGGGACCATATGGGATATGGGGATTTGAATCAACGTCCTTCTGCATGCAAGGCAAACGCCTTACCTCCATGCTATCTCTCCGGCCCCATGCTGGAAGCTCTTGTGTGTGTGTGTGTGTGTGTGTGTGTGTGTGTGTGTGGTTTTTGGGTCACACCAGGCAGTGCTCAGGGATTACTACTGTTCCATGCTCAGAAATTGCTCCTGGCAGGCACGGGGGACCATATGGAACACCGGGATTCAAACCGATGACCTTCTGCATGAAAGGCAAACGCCTTACCTCCATGCTATCTCTTTGACCCCGTGCTGGGAGCTCTTAAGTGGGACATGCTAGTGCATCGCCTGTGCCCCAGTCTGCACCCCAGTTTGTGGGAGGAGTCCAGCTTGCCGATCAGCTGTCAGAATGAGGTCTAGAGGCCTAGAGCCGAGGTCCTACAGTTGGCTGAAGTATGTCAACCAGTGAAGGACAGAGTCCACCTAGCGTTGCTGGCAGCAGGGACTAGGATAGGGAGAAAATGCCGAGCTAGTTGGTGTCCCAGGAGTGCAGAGTGTCAGTGTGTGAAGGACAGTTCTGGGGGTGATGGTTGCATAGGCAGATAAATACACCTCATGTCATTGAACCATGCACATGACATGACAGAGAGGCAGCTAGAGGGAAGGAGCCACAATCCAACAGAGAGGGCACTTGCCTTAAATTCAGCTGTCCCAGGTTCTATCCCTGGCATCCCATAAAGTCTTCCAAGGACCAGCAGGAGTGATTCCTGAATGCAGAACCAGGAGTAAGCATTGCTGGGTGTGGCCCCAAAACTAAAACAAGCAAACAAACAAAAGTCAAGTGAGCTACCCTACAGGACCTACAGAGGAAGCAGGTGGGATGGTGTGTTCTTTCTTGCCCCTATCGAAAATTGTTTTTGAGGGGCTGAAAAAGATCTTGCTGGGATTTGCCTAGCATGCAACTGAGGCTGGTTCAATCCTCCGCATCACAGATGGTCTTCAGAGCATTGCCAGGAGCGATTTCTGAGCACAGAGCCAGGAGTAAACCCTGAGTACTGCCAGGTGTAGACCCAAACTATATGGATGGGCTCAAGAGACAGCAGATAGTTAAGGTGCTTGTTTCACAGGCAGTTGAACCCTGTTTTATTCCTGGCACCCCACAAATGGCCCCCTAAGTACACCCACGAGTCCTCCCTGAGCACTAGAGTAAATCCTCAGCACCCCCTGGCTATAGGGACTGTAATAAAGCAAGACTCAAATAATTTTCAAAATGTAGGTTCTCTCATTTTGTGATGAAGGGAAAGCTACTTGGCCACCCGAAAGCATCTGTTTCTCAAACCTCCTTTGTCTTCTCTTTGTCCCGGATAGGCCTCTGTGCAACCTTTTCAGGCAGCTAACACTGGAGAAAGTTCAATGTAGGTCTCCCCAAGAAGGAGACCACACAGCTGGTGACATGGGGGCCTGGCAACCATTTCTAGTCTCTTCCACCTTTTGTCTGCACCTGGAATCATACCCAGGTCTCAGGCCTGCAAGGCGTGTGCCACTGAGCCAATTAAGCAAACCCCCAGGTCTCTCTCTCTCTTTTGTTTTGTTTTGGTTGGGGGCCACACTCTGCAGTGCTCAGGGTTGACTCCTGGTTCTGTACTCAGGAATCACTCTTGGCAGTGCTTAGGGGACCATGCGGAATGTTGGGGATCAAACCCCAGGTCGGCTACATGCTGTGCTTTGCTCCAGCCCCATTGGGTCTCTCTTAAATGGGGTGTTTTGTTCTTTCCATAACTTTTTGCTTCTTGTTTCAGGAGAGGAGCTCATTACTTCGGAAATGGTATGATTTAATGATACAAAACAAGGAAGAGCTGGCCAAGATCATCACAGCAGAAAGTGTAAGTCCGGACCCTGGGAAATTACCCAGAAATCTTTAGTCCAATGTTGGGGACAGCTTCTGATCTGTGGGGGGTCAAACCCGGAAGGGCCACAAGCAAGGCAAAATGCCCTACCCACTGTTCTATCACTCTGGCCTCACTTTTTTTTTTTTTTTTTTTTTTTTGGTTTTTGGGTCACACCTGGCAGTGCTCAGGGGTTCCTTCAGGCTCTATCCTCAGAAATCACTCCTGGCAGGCTCGGGGGACCATATGGGATGCCAGGATTTGAACCACCATCCTTCTGCATGCAAGGCAAATGCCCAACCTCCATGTTATCTCTCCGGCTCCTCTGACCTCATTCTTTTGTTTTTCTTGTTGTAGTGCTTGTACATTTTGGTTGCTGTTTGTTTGGGGGGCCACATCTAGCTGTGCTCCTATATCAGTGCTCAAGGACACTGATAGGGGGTGTTCTTTGTATGACTGAAACCAAACTACAATCATGTTTGTAAACACGGTGTTTACAAAAAGAAAAATTTAAAAAAATGATAGAAGAGAGGTTTGAAATGGGAAGTGGGGAGGATGAAGCAGGCAATATTAAGATATTAAAAATAAATAAATCTGGGGCCGGAGAGATAGCATGGAGGTAAGGTGTTTGCCTTTCATGCAGGAGGTCATCGGTTCGAATCCCGGCGTCCCATATGGTCCCCCGTGCCTGCCAGGAGCAATTTCTGAGCCTGGAGCCAGGAATAACCCCTGAGCACTGCCGGGTGTGACCCAAAAACCACAAAAAAAAAAAAATAAATAAAAATAAATAAATAAATAAATAAATAAATCTGGGGCCGGAGAGATAGCATGGAGGTAAGGCAGTTACCTTGCATGCAGAAGGACGGTGGTTCGAATTCCAGCATCCCATATAATTCCTTGAGCCTGGTAGGAGCAATTTCTGAGCATAGAGCCAGGAGTAACCCCTGAGTGCTGCCGGGTGAGACCCAAAAACCAAAATAAATAAATAAATAAATCTAAAAAAGAATAAAGGAAAGAAAAGAATATAAGATCACTGAGAGCAGTACTCAGGGGAACCATATGGAATGCTGGGGACTGAATTTGGCTCAGTTGTATGCAAGAGCCTGAACCCCAATATCATATTTTGAACCCTGTATTTGCCTATTTTAAAAATGAATTGGATATAATAAGTCTACAAGTTATACTTATATATAATATCACAGTCACAATATTAGAAGATATTTGATGCAATGACTTGTACACAGCAGCCACCTTGGTTGTGTTTGCAGCTTCAGCATTTATGGCCCTAGAAACACACCTGTGCAGTGGACCATTAGATCTGTCCTCATCTGCCCCCATCGTCAGGCTCCAATAGGAGTACAGGCACCTCTGGAATGTTCCCCACAATGCCCAGAGTCCTTGTTGGCCAAATGATCATGTCTATTGGATCCAAACTGTGGAACAAAGAGGAGGGACGGTGATTGCAGTAGGCCAAGTCTATGCCAAGTACTATCCCAGCGGGTCCCTGGCATAAGGCTTTTACTATAGTGAGCTCAGAGGATGAAAGGAACATAGAGGCTGAAAAGTGGTTCAGGCCAGATGGTCAGTCCTGGAACCTGGATCCATGGACAGCACCTTCCTGAGAGCCTGAAGCTGCCCTGTCCTAATAGACAGTGTGCTTCCTGTGAAGATCTACATATATGAGGGGTCATAGAGAGAGTGTGTGAGTGAAGATCCTGCCTGGCCCACAACAGATCTGCATTTCGATCCCTGGTTCCCCAAGTGGTGCTCCAAGCACAAGGATGATGCCTTGGTGTTCGAGGAGTAAGCCCTGAGCACTGACAGGAGAGGAAAGAGAGAAGAAAGAGGGAGGGAGGGAGGGAAGATGGAAGGAAGGAAGGAAGGAAGGAAGGAAGGAAGGAAGGAAGGAAGGAAGGAAGGAAGGAAGGAAGGAAGGAAGGAAAAGGAAGAAAAATAGAGAATGGAAGGGAGCGAGGAGGAAGGAAAGGAAGGGAGGGAGAAGGAAGGAGGGAAGGGAGGGAGGGAGGGAACAAAGGAAAAGAGGGAGGGAAGGAAAAAGAAAGGAAGGGAAAGGAAGAAAAATAGAGAAAGGAAGGGAGCGAGGAGGAAGGGAGGGAGGGAGGAAGAAGAGGAAGGAAGGAAGGAAGGAAGGAAGGAAGGAAGGAAGGAAGGAAGGAAGGAAGGAAGGAAGGAAGGAAGGGAGGGAGGGAGGGAGGAAGGAAGGGAGGGAGGGAGGGAGGGAGGGAGGAAGAAGAGGAAGGAAGGAAGGAAGGAAGGAAGGAAGGAAGGAAGGAAGGAAGGAAGGAAGGAAGGAAGGAAGGAAGGAAGGAAGGAAGGAAGGAAAGAAAGACCTGGGAGGTGACTCAATGGTAAATCATTTAACTCATGATGCTCTGGGCACCTCGCACCCCAGTTCTGTCCACCAGAGAGGATGTGCGTCCCCCATCTGCAGTTACTGAGCGGCTGTGTCTCGGGATGACTCCCGACTTTCACATGTGCTGTGTTCAAACATTCTTCAAGGTTCTCTCATTGGGGACTTGTCATCTCTGCCTCTGTCTGGAAGGCTCTAGAACTTGGTGTCTCGGGGCTCACACCTGCTCTCTCTGCCTGGCTGCAGGGGAAGCCGCTGAAGGAGGCCGAGGGGGAGGTCGTCTACGCTGCCCTCTTCCTGGAGTGGTTCTCGGAGGAGGCCCGGCGCATCTACGGGGACATCATCTACCCTCCCGCCAGGGACCGGAGAGCACTGGTGCTCAAGCAGCCGCTGGGTGTGGCCGCCATCATCACCCCGGTGGGTGTGGGGGTGAGGGGATGAGGTACCAGGATGGAGCCCAGGGTGGGGGCCTGCAGGTGCTTGCAAATGATCCTATCTTCCTGGTGCCGAGAGGTTCCTCAGCCTGTCTGTGAACCTCCCTCACCCCTTCCTGGTTTCCTGATTTGACTGATGACAGGCAGAGTCATCTTTCCTGATCCTGTGGGCTCTGGAAGGATGAGGGGTGACAGGAGTGAGTGTTGATATGCAGGGGTGAAGGGTAGTGGGAGAATGGGGATCTCTGTCTTCTATTGCCTGTAGTAATGGAGAACTCCCAGGGCTGAGGTCTGACTTGGCCTGAGACCAGGTGGTGCTGGGGTCAAACCCAAGGCCTTGACTTCCACCTCTAATAAGACCTGGCCCATTCAAGGACTCAAGATAAACCCCAGTTTTCCCAAGGCCATGTTGCCTCATTGACTCTTGGCTAATAGTTAGGCAAGCACCTCGGGAGTGGACCAAGTGTGGGCACCCCGGGATTAAGGAAAGGGAAATGGAAGGCCAGGTCATTTACTGTTTTCAGGATCACTGTCCCTCCCTGCTCACCACAGCCCCCCATAAACAACCTCCAGTCTGATCTTGTGGAATAGCTGTGTAACACGAGTGAGCCACTGAACTGTTCTGCCTCAGTTTCCCTAAACTGAGCACTGGGTTGTGATAGGATTTCCCCGAGTCTAATTGAGAACTGTGCAGAGCAGCACAGCAGTTGGGGAAAAACTAAGAAGATGAAAATGGAATGAAATATGTCAAGGTCTATGGGTGTCTATAAACAACAGTACGTGGATGGGGCCAGAGCAATAGCACAGTGGTGAGGCACTTGCCTTGCACGCAGCCAACAAAAGACAGACCCTGGTTCAAATTCCAGCATCCCATATGGTCCCTCCCTACCCCAGACTGCCAGGAACAACTCTGAGCACAGAGCCAGGAATAACCCCTACCCCCCCCCAAAAAAAAGAGAAAAGAACCAAAAAAAGAAAAGAAAAGAAAAAAGTCAGTGAAAAGTTATCGGTCAACTTTGCAGATGTTTTCTCCCAGAAAACCAGTAAAATCTCATGCCTATGTTTATAAAGTTTTATTGGGAGGGAGCCATTGTGCTCAGGGATCATTTTACTCATGGCTCTACATTCAGGAATCACCCCTGGAGAGAGGGCTTGGGGGACCATCAGGGATGCCTAGGATCTAACTTTGGTTAGTTACATGGAAGACCAGTGCCCTATCTGTTGTACTATCTCCCTGGCCCCTGTAAATGGTTTGGATTTTTTTATTGTTTTTGAGCCACACCCAGTAGGTCTTAGGGTTTACTCCTGGTTCTGTGCTCAGAAGTCACTTCTGGCAGGCTTAGGGAATGATATTGGATGTTGAGGATCGAACCCAGGTTTACCTCGTCCAAGGCAAATGCCCTACCTGCTGTACTCTCTCAGTCTGGCCCTAAAGTGTTTTGGTTTGGTTTGGTTTAGTTTTAGGTTTTTGGGTCACACCCAGCAGTGCTCAGGAGTTTCTACTGGCTCTAGGCTCAGAAATCGCCCCTGGAAGGCTCGGGGGACCATATGGGATGCAGGGATTCGAATCACCGTCCTTCTGCATCATGAAAGGCAAACGCCTTACCTCCATGCTGTCTCTCCAGCCCCATGGCCCTAAAGTTTTATTGAAACAACACCATGCCCATTCACAAGCCTGCCCTGGAGATGACCAGATGACCTTTATTTATATCCTGCCCTATCTAACGAGGAGCTCTCCGTCCCCTTTCAGAGCAGAGTCAACATCCCACCTTTATGGACCTTGTCAAGCCCAATTTTGGGGGACTTGGGGGGGGCATGTTCTCACCTGGTCAAGACCAAGATCAGTTTGTAACTATTGTGCCATGGAGTCTGGCCCCTGCACGTCCCTTCTCTCACCCACCAGTTTGCTTGTCTCATTCCAGTGGAACTTCCCAAGCGCCATGATCACACGGAAAGTGGGCGCTGCGCTGGCTGCCGGCTGCACCGTGGTGGTGAAACCTGCTGAGGACACCCCTTTCTCCGCCCTGGCCCTTGCCGAGGTGAGCACTGTGCATGAGTACCCCTACAGGGTAGCTGTAGCCTCCTCTCCTTTACAGCCTCTGCCTCAAGGCCTGGTTGGTGTTGCATTGACTTCTGTCATCCTGGATCTATCATATGCATGTTTTCTTTTCTTTCTTTTTGGTTTTGTGCTCATGGCTGTGCTCATGGCTACTCCTGACTTTGTGCTCAGGGCTCACTCCTGACTCAAGGATCATTCCTGGCATAACTCAGGGGTCTAGACGTGGTGTGGGGGATTGAACCCAGGTCATCGCTTGCAGGGAAGGTACCTTACCTCTACATCTCTCAGGTCCCCTGTGACATTTCCTTTTACAAACCACGCAAAGCCTTCCAGAATAGCTATTGCTTCTTCTAGAAAAGACCAGGCCTGGGGAGGCCGTGACATCTGTGGGAGAGGTGGATTTTTAGCTCTCCCTGAAGGTGGCCACATGCCCATGTGCTGGCTAGAAGACAGCGATAGGGCTAAAGTGTGGGTGTTTACACAGCCAGGGAGCCCCTTCTTTACCTCCCTCTATAGAATGCATGCACCTACTCTTGTCTGGTTCCTGGTGAGATCTTGTTTCACTTCAAAATATATTCTGGGGACCAGGAGATCATTCTAGGGTGAGGCTTGGGCCTTGCAGGCACATGACCAGGGTTCAGTTCCCAGCACTGCAAGCTTTCCTAAGTTTGTGTTGCCATGGGATGAGACCCTGGTGGTCCAGCAACACAGGGTCAGGGGGCACCCCCTCGTTAGACCCTTGACATTGACCCATTGACCCAGTCGGCCATACATCTCACTGAGTGAACCCCAGGTTTCCCACAAACTGCTAATAGGTTTCATTCCCCCAAAAAACCAAATCATTCTTTTTCTTTTTTTTAAATTTAATATCTTTATGTAAACACCATGATTGCAAACATGCTTGTAGTTGGGTTTCAGTTATAAAAATGAACACCCCCATTCACTAGTGCAACATTCCCACCACCAATGCCCTCTATCTCCTCCTCCCCCTGTGTTGAGACAGGCATTCTATTTCTCTCACTCACTACCATTGTCATGATAGTTGTTAGCATAGTTATTTCTCTAATTGCACTCACCAGTCTTTGTGGTATGCTTCGTATCATGGGCTGGTCCTTCCAGGCCTCATCTCTATTGTCTCTGGGCATTATTACAATAATGTCTTTTATTTTTCTTAAAGCTCATAGATGAGTGAGACTATTCTGTGTCAATCTCTCTCCCTTTGACTTATTTCACTCAGCATAATAGTTTCCATATCCATCACGTATAGGAAAACTTCATGGCTTCATTTTTCCTGTATTTTATTCTTAATTCTTTTGTTTTGTTTTGTTTTGTTTTGTTTTTGGGCCACACCCGGCAGTGCTCAGGGGCTACTCCTGGCTGTCTGCTCAGAAATAGCTCCTGGCAGGCACTGGGGACCATATGGGACACCGGGATTCGAACCAACCATCTTAGGTCCTGGATAGGCTGCTTGCAAGGCAAACGCCGCTGTGCTATCTCTCCGGGCCCTATTCTTAATTCTTATTAATGACCTCACTTACTTTTATTTTAGACTCCATGATTCACAATACCGCCAATGTTGGGGTCTCATGGATACAGTGTTTCTGACATCACAGCCTATACCAGAATGTCTTCCAATCTACAACATCCCCACACCCACACCAGGGCCTTATTTTTCTAGATCAGTTCTCTGCTTCTCTTGCTTGTGGGCTTTTGTTGTTTTTTTTATTATGCTTCTTTATGTCCCACACAATGAGGAAAATAATTCTGTGCCTGTCTCTCTCTTTCTAACTAGCGTCACTCAGCATGGTGCTCCAGATCTGCCCACGGAGCAGCAAATTGCATGATTTTATTATTTTTCTTATAGCCCAGTAATATCCCGTTGCGTGTACGTGTATCATCATTTCTTTAGCAAGTCATCTGTTCTTGGATTGTTTTTAGATTCTGGCTATTGTAAATAATAGTGAACAGTAAATACAGGGATCAAGGTCTTTTCTGAATAGACTTTTTGGGGTCAATGCCAAGAAGTGGGTCAAAATGGATGCTCAGTTCTTAGTTTTTTGAAAACTGTTCACATTGTTTTTTCAAAAGGACCAGCCAGTGGACATTCTTACCAGCAGTGGATGGATGAGGGTTCCTGTCCCCTCATATTCCTGCCAGGTTGTTTTTGTTCAAGTAATATATTCTCTATTTAGTTTCCTTCCCCTTTGGGGATGAAAAGACAGTTGTCTATTTCGCTGTGGCTAAGTGTGTACTGTCCCCTGGTGGCCCGGTGTCGTTGCAGCTGGCAAACCAGGCTGGGATTCCCGCTGGCGTTTACAATGTGGTCCCCTGCTCACAAAAGAAGGCCAAGGAAGTAGGAGAGGCGCTCTGCACCGATCCTCTCGTCTCCAAAATTTCCTTTACTGGCTCCACAGCTACTGGGAAGGCAAGTGCTTAAGGAAACATGGGGGGGCTTGGTGAGGTGTTTTTGGCTTTGGGATGGGGATATACCTGGTTCTACAGTCAGGTATCACTCCTACAGGGGTTCAGAGGACCCTATGGGATGCCAGGATCAAACCACATCAGCCGTGAGCAGACAAGCGTCTTGCTGTACTATCTCTCCCAACTGCCTTATTCTTTTTGTCTCCCTTTTCAAAGAAATTTAGGAGGAAGCAGTTAGGCCACAGCTGGTAGTGCTCAGGGCTTGGGAAACAATGTGGGTTGCCAGGGATTAAACTGGTGCAGGGTGATTGCAAAGCAGGTGCCTTTAGCCCTGTGTTGTCTCCTGCCCCTTCATCCTTCTGATGATGCCCAGGCTCACCCCATTACACTGGGATTATGTCCTTCCAGCCTGCTCCACCCTGGCATTTTCCACTGTTGGGGAACTTGATTCCTGATTGGACCACACCCAGGGGTACACGGGCCATGAGGATGTCCCCATCTCGCCTCTCTGGCAGGTCCTGCTGCATCACGCAGCCAACTCCGTGAAAAGGGTGTCCATGGAGCTGGGCGGCAATGCCCCCTTCATTGTCTTCGACAGCGCCAATGTGGAGCAGGCAGTGGCAGGCGCCATGGCCTCTAAATTCAGAAACTCCGGGCAGGTGAGTACTGTTGGGATTGTCAGTGAGGAGCACGGCATGTCTGTGTACCTCCGTATCCCCCTGGGAGGAAATGTGGGTTCTTTCTATCAGTCTCTTCTTTTTTGGGGTAGGGAATCTGGGCCACACACAATGGCGCTCTGGGGTTACTCCCAGCTCTTGTGCTGACTCCTGGCAGTGCTTAGGGACCAGGGAGTGCCAGGGATTGAACTGGGCTTGGCCACATGCAAGGCAAGTGCATTCATATCTGTGCTGTCTCCTTGGCCTCATCATTCATTCATTCTTCCCTCACTGACTTTTTCCAGGAGTGTTTCAGCCTCCCTGTTCTCAAATCCTGAGGATGGGGGCCACAGCAGTAGCATAGCACAGTGAGGAGGATGTTTGCCTTTCATGCGAATGACCCAAGTTCAATCCTTGGCATCCCATATGATTGCCCAAGCACTGCCAGGAGTGATTCCTGAGTGCACAGCCAGGAGTTAACTTCTCAGCACTGCCAGATGTAGCCCTCCCCCCCCCAAAAAAAAAAAAAAAACAAGACAAAACAACAAAAAAATAAAAATGCATGCTTAGGATTTTTGTTTCTTCTTTCCAGACGTGCGTCTGCTCCAATCGTTTCCTGGTGCAAAAAGGCATCCATGATTCCTTCGTAAAGAAGTTTGCTGAGGCCATGAAGGGCCAGCTGCATGTGGGGAACGGGTTTGAAGAGAGAACCACGCAGGGGCCTCTCATTAACCAGAGAGCTGTGGAAAAGGTGAGCGGGTCTAGGCTGGGGAAGCCGTTTCCTGGGTTTGCTCTCAACAACTGAACTTCGTGCAGGTGCCTGGCATGTATTTGGAACAAAGGTTTGGAATCTGCCAGTTTGTCTGAACACTGGAGCCCAGGTCACTGCTGAAGCTTCTCCAACTGGGTCATGTACATCAGGGGTACAAACCCTGGCTCTGCAAAAGGGCTGCCTGATCTGTTCCCCTTCACAGCTGATCCCTTGGCTTTAACGAGCACAAAAGCAAAGGCATGCATGGAGTGGATTAGGACAAGCATGGAGTGGATTAGGACAAGCTTTTTGAAATGTCCTAGTTTAATTCCACTTTGCAGGAGCCGGAGAGATAGCACAGCAGTAGGGCATTTGCCTTGCAAATGATCAACCCAGGAGGAACCCCCTGGTTCGATTCCCAGAATCTCATATGGTCCCCCAACCTGCTAGGGTTGATTTCTTGTTTTGTGTTTTTTTTTTTTTGGGGGGGGGGTCACACCTGGCAGTGTTCAGGGGTTACTCCTCACTCTAGGCTCAGAAATCGTTCCTGGCAGGCTTGGGAGACCAAATGGGATGTCAGGATTCTAACCACCATCCTTCTGCATGCAAGGCAAACGCCCTACCTTCATGCTATCTCTCCGGCCCCTGCCAGGGGCGATTTCTGAGTGCAGATCCAGGAGTAATCCCTGAGCATTGCTGGGTGTGGCCCAAAATCAATCAATAAATAAAGTTTAAAAAAATCATAATTCTACTTTGCACCAAGACTGGGAAACCATTCTTTTCCACCTACACGAAGTTCCAGGCGCTGTTCTCTAGAGGGTGCTGTTTCCCCCCAGAGATTCCGCAAGGACAGTTGAAGGATTTCTTGATTTTGTGAGTTCAGAATTCTAAATGTTTTAGGAAACATTTTTTCTGAAATTAGCCTGGGGAGCATCAGAAGGGGAATTCCAGGGAGGAAAACTGCACATCATCTTTCTCGTGACCAGAACAGGGCAGGTGGAAACTTTAAAGCAGGTTGTTAAATGTAATTATTTAGCTATAGTTTATTGAAAAACAGCCTGACTCATGGGGCTAGGCTGGACTGGGCTGGGCTAAATTTGATTCTGCAAGCATTCAGCTCAAAGGATGGAGTGAGGGAGGACCCCATGAACCAAAGATCGCAGTGAAGTGGCAGGGATTGAGTTAGAGAAATTTGCCATGCCGATGGGGACATAATGCCTGCCAGAGACATAACCTTCTCCTGGGTTGGCTGGCAGAGAAAGCAGGTGCAGCCAGGAGAGAAGGAGCTCATGGCTACATGTTTGCTTGGCTTTCCAGGCCTTCAGCCCCACCACACACGCAAGACCCTGCGAACGCATTTGCTCTGGGCCAGAAAAAATGCTTCTGCAAGATGTTGGTAGCCCACATGGGGGCTTGCAGGGAAGGTCCAAGATGGCAGAGGGGACTAGAGTACAGCTTAGATTCTCGGGTTCCATTCCCAGCTCTGCATGCTAATGTAGCCCCCAAAGGAAGGAACCAAAGAATTAGATTGTGAGGATGAAAGACAGAATCAAGGGGGTTTTTGAGCTAAGAATCAAGGAGAGGGGCCAGAGGGATAGCTCAGTGGGAGGGCCTTTGCTTTGCATGCAGCTGACCTGGGTTAGATCCCCAATATCTCATATGGTCCCCCAAGCCTGCCAGGAGCGATCCCTGAGCACAGAGCCAGGAGTAATCCTTGAGCACTGCAAGGTGTGACCCCAAAGCTTCCCCCCCAAAAAAAAAATTAAAGTAAAATAAAAGTGAGAAGCCCTCACACAGGTCTCCACAGCCTCAATCTGTGCTCAGAGACTCTGCCCAACTCCTCACCCAGTGCTCTCTTTTCTCTATTCACACAGGTGGAGGCACAGGTGAGCGACGCGGTCTCCAAGGGGGCCACCCTGGTGCTGGGCGGGAAGCGCCACACCCTGGGCCACAACTTCTTCGAGCCCACGCTGCTCAGCAACGTCACCCGAGATATGCTGTGCTCCCAGGAGGAGACGTTCGGGCCTCTGGCCCCCGTGATCAAGTAAGAGCATTTAGTGACCCAGGAGATGATAGAACAGGAGGGCCAGAGAGAGAGTGTAGTGGTTAGAGTGGCTCACTTTAATAGATCCCCAGAACCTGGAGGCTTCCTTGGGGTCCCACACACGCAGATCATTTGGCCACTTCCAGAGCAGTTTCTGTTGTGTAGCCACAGTGGGTGCAGGAACAGGGATCCTGTGTGAGTGCCGGGGTCCTCCTGGAGGTGTTCACATGGCCCCTCTTAGTAGTTCTGGAGAAGCAACATTCCCTGCCATGTGCTCCAGGCCACACCGTGTGAAGCTTAGGGTCACTGTACCCCAGTGGTGTTTCAGGGACCAGGTGTGCTGAAGTCAAACCATGGTCCAGGGGGCTAGAAAAATAGCACAATGGGTAGGGCTGAGCATTTGCCTTGCATGCAGCTGACTCAGGTTCAATCCCCAGCATCCCATATGGCCCCCTGAGTCTGCCAGGAGTGATTTCTGAGCACAGTCAGAAGTAACCACTTAGTGCCACCGGCTGTGGTCCCAAAACAAAAAACTGGGGCCTATCACGAGCCAAGCATTCTCCTGAACCCCGGGACCTGCATCTCATGTGATCTTGCCACCTGTTTCTCACTCTCCCAAGAATCGCACCAACCTTGAGCTGACCTGGCCTGGGGGAGCCCGGCCCGGCTGCTGTGTGCACTGAACCCCACACGGGTTCTCTGCTTGGGTGGTGAACTGGTGATGAACATATTAGCTGCTTTTTTTTTACCCTTTTTTATTTTATTTTTATTTTCTGGGGGGGCCACACCCAGCCGTGTTCAGGGATTACTCCTGGCTCTGCACTTAGAAATTACACCTGGCATTGTTTAGGGGACCACATGAGATAGTGGGGAATCAAACCTGTGTTGTCTGCGTACAAGGCAAGCATCTTCCCTGCTGTCCTGTTCCCAGCCCTTGGCTGTTTTTTCTTTACTTCTCCATCTATCCCCCTAATATTTGTTTGGTTTTTTGGGGGGGCCACACCCGGTTGTGCTTAGGGGTTCCTCCTGGCTGTCTGCTCAGAAATAGCTCCTGGCAGGCACGGGGGACCATATGGGACACCAGGATTCGAACCAACCACCTCTGGTCCTGGATCGGCTGCTTGCAAGGCAAACGCCGCTGTGCTATCTCTCCGGGCCCTATCCCCCTAATCTTGCTGATGCTCCATCTGCCTTTGCAGGTTCAACACGGAGGAGGAGGCAGTGGCGATTGCCAACGCGACAGATGTGGGGTTGGCAGGTGAGTGCCAGCAGCTTTCGGGGTTCCCTTACCCCATCTTCTCTTTTGGCCCTGTTTGAGAGCCTGGAATGTGGGGCTTCCTGAGGTCAGGCCGTGTCCTCTCATCTTCTCCATGTCCACTTTGGGGAGCTGGGGAGCAGCTGGTTCTAGGTGGGGCATGACTCACTTGGGGGTCCATCTTGCCAGAGACGTCCATGCCTGGAGATGCCAAGTACCCCTAGTCCCATTTCCGCCGGAATCCCTGCAGCCTGCACAGAAGAGCGAGTGCTGGCAACAGACCCGACAGATAGCCAGGATGGGAAATGTGGGGACGTTGTTGTGGTGACGTATGAATCCATCACCCTGACTGAGGAACTTGACAAAGAGTTCGGAGTAGCACCCACAGTAAGAGCACAAAGGCAGCCAGAGCCAGAACTTAGCGGAAAGGCCAGAGAGATAGCACAGCGGCAGTGTGTGTGTTTGCCTTGCACGCGGCAAATCCAAGACAGATGGTGGTTCGAATCCCAGCATCCCATATGGTCCCCCGAGTCTGCCAGGAGTGATTTCTGAGCTCAGTCAGGAGTAAGTCCTGAGCACCGCCATGTGTGGCCCCAAAACAAATAAGAATGACACTGGGCCCGGAGAGATAGCACAGTGGTGTTTGCCTTGCAAGCAGCTGATCCAGGACCAAAGGTGGTTGGTTCGAATCCCGGTGTTCCATATGGTCCCCCGTGCCTGCCAGGAGCTATTTCTGAGCAGACAGCCAGGAGTAGCCCCTGAGCACCGCCGGGTGTGGCCCAAAACCAAAAAAAAAAAAAAAGAAGAAGAAGAATGATATCATATAGAGAGCAGAGAAGAGATGATCTGGCCTTGAGGGAGTTGAGCAAAGAAAGGCTGAGGAGAATGTGGTTGTTTGGAGAAGGCTGAGGAAAGAAAGTACATGGTGGGGCCCTGCCTTGCATGAATGAGGGGCAGCTTCTGTCTTGGCACTGCCCCATGGCCC
Source organism: Suncus etruscus (assembly GCF_024139225.1). Taxonomy (NCBI): domain Eukaryota; kingdom Metazoa; phylum Chordata; class Mammalia; order Eulipotyphla; family Soricidae; genus Suncus; species Suncus etruscus. The sequence continues at coordinate 54,190,424 of NC_064865.1, forward strand.
CCAGCATCACCCCCTGCATACCACAGTCAGAAGTGTGACCTGGCCCGGAGAGATAGCACAGTGGCGTTTGCCTTGCAAGCAGCCCATCCAGGACCAAAGGTTGTTGGTTCGAATCCCGGTGTCCCATATGGTCCCCCGTGACTGCCAGGAGCTGTTTCTGAGCAGACAGCCAGGAGTAACTCCTGAGCACCGCTGGGTGTGGCCCAAAAACCAAAACAAAAAAAAAAAAAAAAAAGACATGTTTTGGGGCCGGGCGGTGGCGCTCGAGGTAAGGTGCCTGCCTTACCTGCGCTAGCCTAGGAGACGGACCGCGGTTCGATCCCCCGGCGTCCCATATGGTCCCCCAAGCCAGGAGCGACTTCTGAGCGCATAGCCAGGAGTAACCCCTGAGCGTCACCGGGTGTGACCCAAAAACCAAAAAAAAAAAAAAAAAAAAAGAAGTGTGACCTCTCCCCAACTCCACCCCACTCATAGCTGCAGAAGGAAAAGGGGAAAGAGGAAAGAGAAAAGAAAAACCTGACTGTTCACTGAAAGCACATCCAGGCATCTTTGAATGCCCACTAGGTGTTTCACCCCTGTTTTAGTGGATTTTGGGGGCAGAATGGTCGTTTTTGCTCAAGGTTTACTCCTGGCTCTGCACTCAGGAATAACACCCAGGCTTGGGTGACTATATGGGATGCCGGGGATCTAACCTGCTGCATGAAAGGCAAACACCCTCCCTGCTGTGCTATGTATGATTCCGGCCCCTTCACCCCAGTTGTTTAGCTCATCAGCATCACAGGGAGGTTTAGACAAAAGCATCTGGTAGGGGGGACGGAGCAATAGCACAGCAGTAGGACATTTGCCTTGCATGTGGTGAACCCAGGACAGACCCAGGTTCGATCTCTGGCATCCCATATGATTCCTCAAACCTGCCAGGAGCAGTTTCTTTTTTTTTTTTTTTTTTTTTGGTTTTTGGGCCACACCCGGTGACGCTCAGGGGTTACTCCTGGCTATGCGCTCAGAAGTCGCTCCTGGCTTGGGGGACCATATGGGACGCCGGGGGATCGAACCGCGGTCCGTCTCCTAGGCTAGCGCAGGTAAGGCAGGCACCTTACCTCGAGCGCCACCGCCCGGCCCCACAGGAGCAGTTTCTAAGTGCAGAGCCAGGAGTAACTTCTGAGCACTGGTGGCTGTGGCTCCAAAACAAACAAACAAAATCAGGTGGAGACTGCCCAGGATGTTTGCAGGGCACAAGGCAGGAAACAGGTCATGCTCTGGACTCAATAGGGGACAGACGCCCCCCAGCAGGGAGGGACAATTCTAGGCCCAGGCAACTCAGCAAACACCCCTCATGGGGCACCAGGTCCTGGCACAACCCTGAGCTCCCTGTCCTCTGTCGCAGGTTATTTCTACTCCCAGGACCCAGCGCAGATCTGGCGGGTGGCCGAACAGCTGGAGGTGGGCATGGTGGGCGTGAACGAAGGCCTCATCTCCAGCGTTGAGTGCCCTTTTGGGGGCGTCAAGCAGTCAGGCCTGGGCCGCGAGGGCTCCAAGTATGGCATCGACGAATACCTGGAGATCAAGTATGTGTGCCTAGGTGGCCTCTAGACCATGGATGCTCCCACGGGGTGCTCAAGGCCGACCTGCCTCTCCCTGTTCCCCTCGACGGGAGTCTGGGACTCTCATCTCGTCTCTTCAAAAGCCTCGACAGACCCTCATCCTCTCCTCCCCTGACCCAACGAGGGACCAATTCATGCCTATGTGATGGCAAAACTCTCCAGCAGCTCCCCGGTTCTCAAAAGGGGCCCCCAGACTTTGTGGGCATCCTAAGGTGAGATAGCCAACCCATCCCTGAGGTACACTCATGGGGCCATTGTGTAGAGCTATGCAGGCTGTGAGGGGCCAAAGGGAGACTCCTTATCAACCATTCTACAATGGGAACTCATGCTAAGAAGGATAGATGTTGGGGTTTGGGGGGTTTTGGGGTGTTTTTGGGGCCATACCTGCCAGTGCTCAAGGGTGACTCCTGACTGTGCACAGGGGACATATGAAATGCCCAGGATTGAATCCCTGTTGACCCCACATGTAAAGGAAGTGTCCTACCCACTATACTATCTCTCTGGCCCCAGAAATGGATTTTAGACTTCAGATTGAGCACCAAATGGTGAGTTTTTCCAAGGCATGAAAGATATACTATCTCTCTGGCCCCCAGAAATGGATTTTAAGACTTCAGATTGAGCACCAAATGGTGAGTTTTTCCAAGGCATGAAAGATAACACCTTGTTCCCCGTGTCTGGCCCTGGACTAAACTTGTCTTTGGTGACCTGAGAGTGTATTTCCAGTTGCGGCTTTTTCCAGGAAATGAAGCAGAGTGTAGTAAAGTCTCAGAGGGTGCATAAGACTGAGCCCAGCTCCTTTGTTCAGCAAGAGCCTTGGTCCTGGGACCCTGTCCCAGCCCCATTCTAGACCTCAAAAGAGAGGGGGGCCCCTTGTTTCTTAGGGGGACACACAGTCCCTGGCTGTCACCAGCAGGTGGCCTGTCGTTCTGTCCCCCGCCCAGTCTGCTCTGCATCTCCAAAACAGCAAAGCACATCCACCCTGGGAACCCCCAAAGGAAAGGAATGTTCCGTGATCATTGCCAAAAGTACAAGGTCCTGAATTTCAGGTATCTGCTCTCCCATCAGTGTTGACGGGCTTAAGCCACTCTCCCTGCGTACAGCCAACCTGGGTTCAAACACTGTCACTGCCTACGGTCCCCTGAGCACTCAACCAGGAGTAGTCTTGGAGCACCACAGGGTAGAGCCCCAAAATAAAATAAAAATTTGCTTTTCCAACTCAACTTTAAAACACTAGAATTCTCAGGCTGGGGATACAGCCCAAGTCATAGAGCAATTGTAGAGTCCAGAGTTGCATCTCTGCCCGCCACCCCCAACTCCACCACAGGTACCCCCAGGAGCCCCTACTGAACAAAAACAAAATACTCCAATGACCAACGATCCTTCTCACTATGAAAAACTCTGCCAGAGGAATGCTGGTATTTTGGGGGTACGGTCAGGAGCACCCTAACCACGACACACACATTCTTCTTTGGGGTCTCATGGTGGTCACTAGTATGGCCAGTCTGTGAGGTCACTGAGAATGCTTTCAGAATGCAACCAGGGTATTCCTGGCTGAGCACGAAGGCCTTGATGCTTCTCCCCTTCCCACTTTCTCTGCCCTGTGTATTCCCTGGGGTGGGAGGAGGGTGAGAAAGAAAATGTCGCTAAATCTAGTGGACATCCCCCCCCCAAAAAAAAAACCCTCAGCAGAACTTAGCATTCCTCCATGGGCCCTGGATGTGAACAGACTATGGCTCTGGAATGTTCCAAAACGCAGAGAAACCATAACCAGGTCAGGAGCTGTGTTGCTTGTAGTTTGGAGTATGGACACTGTCCCCAGAAAAGACCCAGATGGAGGAGGAGCCAGCCGGTCTGTTTCAAGTGACCTAAGCCATCCAGGGCCCGAATCACAGCCTCAGCGTAGTGACAATTCTTGCTGGTTTTAGTTTTCAAATATTTTTTTACAATACTCTAGTTTTGGATGTGTCCATCTGTTTACTGTTAACAATAATTATTTGGGGTTTTTTTAGAAGTCTGAATGCATATGTTTGGGATATTTGTAGTATGACATGCAGCTAAATAAGTCCCTTTATCAACAGTGGATCTCTCAGCTGGTGGCATATTTTGAGTTTTGTTGGGCTCACCTGGTATGTATATATATATATATATATATATATATATATATATACACGTTGAGAGTCGGGAACTCAATGCAATATTTCTTGTTCATTTTTCATTAAACGAATTTGAGAAGAAAATAACATATTACTCCATAAAACTGTCCTAGGAAGAGACATGATTTTAGCCAGACACTCATAGGGAGGTTTTTTGGTTTTTGGGTTTTTGTTTTTTGTTTTTTCAGTAAGTTCACTACATATGATAGATGGGACTTTTTCAAAAAATATATTTTATTACATGAAATGGGAAAGGGCCACTAGATCAAATTGGGCAAATCATGGCACCAGTCTGACCTGCCACCCAGCTTTATATAACCTGGAGTTAAGATTGGTTTTTATGGGCCAGAGCGACAGCACAGCAGTTGGGCATTTGCCTTGCACACGGCTGACCAAGGCTTGATCCCTGGCATTCTATATGCTCCCCTGAGCCTGCCAGGAGCAATTTCTGAGCACAGAGCCAGGAGTAACCCTGAGGGCTTTTATGGGGCCGAAGCAATAGTACAGTGGGGAGGGTGTTTACCTTGCACGTACCCCACCTAGGTTCAACCACCGGCATCTCATGGTCCCTCAAACCTGCCAGGAGTAATTTCTGAGTACAGAGCCAAGAAATAACCACTAAGCACCACTGGCTATGGCCCAAAAAAGGGGGGAGGACTTTTGTGTTTCTAGATGGTTAGGAATAAAAAATTATCCCGTTCCCTGGCACCTAAAAGTGACATGAAATTCAGATTTCATTCTCTCTACGCACACAGAGGCATCCCATCCATTTGCTGTGTGATTCATGAAACATAAAATCTTTACATGAACTCTTGACAGGAAAAACTTGCCATCTCTGATCTAGACATCTATCAGGCATTATTTCATTTCATTGATACCTTCTGTATAAAAAATACTTTTCTCAGCATTGTTCCAGTGATGAGTTGTCAAGAACTTTCTAGAGATTATAATGCGACTCAAATAAATTTATCTAGGGGCCGGGCGGTGGCGCTAGAGGTAAGGTGCCTGCCTTGCCTGCGCTAGCCTTGGACGGACCGCGGTTCGATCCCCCGGTGTCCCATATGGTCCCCCAAGCCAGGAGCGACTTCTGAGCGCATAGCCAGGAGTAACCCCTGAGCGTTACCGGGTGTGGCCAAAAATAAAATAAAATAAAATAAAATAAATTTATCTAGATTGGGAGAAACTTTTAGCCTTTTAGAAACAGGTTTGGTTTACTTTCTGCAGCCTATTCAGGAAATTTCATTAAAAAGAATTCAAATGCTGAGGCCTGAGCCATAGCACAGCAGGTGGGGCATTTGCCTTGTACACCACAGCGAACCCAAGTTCAATCCCCAGCATCCTACATGGTCCCCGAGCACTGCCAGGAATAATCCTGAGTGAGCTTCACTGGGTCTGGCCCAAAAGAATTCAGAACAGCACCTAAATTCTACCTTTATTCTTACGGATAGGAGCCACTGAAAATAAATAGCAGAGAAACACAATGCAAATAACTGTATTTTACTGTTAACCTGTTAACTGAATTATGTCCCTTGACTATGAGTACCTGAGCCAGTGGTTGATTCTAACTGTAAGTGCAGCTATTGTAGATGGCATTTTACTTGAATAATATTTATGATTTTTCTCATGCTACATTGTGTGTAAGAATGCCAGCCCACGTGGCAAGTTTGTGCTAATTGTATACTGACTGTTTTGTCTGCAGAGTTGTATTAATTAATAAATGTTAAACGAACATCCTGTTTCAGCTTCTGTTTGAGTTAGTTGTGGAAATGATTCGACCAATATAGATATGTATGAAGTAGGTAGCAAGATTCTGCCATCCCCAAAATAGGGCTGTGGGAGTTTAGAACATGTCACCCCAAAATACGCTGCTGGGCAGAAGGGTCCAATTGTGAGTTGAAAATGCTTGAGCAGGGGCCAGAGAGATAGCATGGAGGGAGGGCATTTGCCTTACATCCAGAAGGACAATGATTCGAATCCCGGCATCCCATATGGTCCCCAGTGCCTGCCACAGGTGATTTCTGAGCTAAGAGCCAGGAGCAACCACTGAGCGCTGCCAGCTGTGACCCCCCCATCCCCCCACCCCAAAAAAAGAAAATGCTTGTGCAGCAGCACAGAGAAGAAAAGCTCCACTTGCTCCCCCCATTGGCCTAAAAGCAGAACTCAAAGTGACAAGGTTATCCCTCCTTCCCCTCTGCCAGGAAGGACAGTCACCACAATTCAAGAACCTTCCATCAGAAATCTTCATAAGAAACCAGCAGCTGGGGCCAGAGAGATAGCATGGAGGTAGGGTATTTGCCTTGCATGCAGAAGGACGGTGGTTCGAAACCCGGTGTCCCATATGGTCCCCCAACCCTGCCAGGAGCAATTTCTGAGCCTATGTAGAACCAGGAGTAACCTCTGAGTGCCGTTGGGTTTGACCCAAAAACCAAAAAAAAAAAAAAAGAAAAGAAAAAGAAACCAGCAGCTACCATCCTCTTCACCGGGAAAATCCACCTCTGCTTGCCTGTGTCCTGTCATTTCTCCACAAACTCTAGCTTCTTGGTTAAAGATGTTCTTGGAGCCTGACTTCCTGTGTTTGACTTACTCCTAGCTCTGTGCTCATGGTTCACCCTGGCCGTATTTGGAGGACCACATGTGATGAAGAGAAATCAAATTTCACCGACTCCCATCTGGTTTCGACACCCCCGAATAAAGACTGACTAGAAGAGGGAGCCACATACCCATCTTTATGGCCACAATCTTTTTAGTAGCCAAGAACTAGAAATAACCAAAGCCCCCCAACAACAGATGACTGGATAAAGAAGTAATATATTTGGGGCCGGAGCACTAGCATTTGCCTTGCATCTGGCCAACCTGAGTTTGATCCCAACATCCCATATGGTCCCCTTACCCTGCCAGGAGTGAGTTCTGACCATAGAGCCAGGAGTAACCCCTGAGCGCCACTGAGTTGGCCCCAAAACAACAACAAAAATAGTAATATATTCACTTCATTGGGTATTTACCCTCAACATCTTTTAACCTTTTATTTTATTTTTTGGTTTGAGATCATATGTGGTAAGCTCAGGGCTTACTCTTGGCTCTGTGATTAGGGGGTCATTCCTGGCAGTGCTTGGGGACCAGATAGGTTGCTGGGGATCCAAACCGGGTTGGTAACACTCTTAGGTAGCCTTAGGGGTCCTTTCCCATTCCATGTTACATAACTCTTACATGACACTTATGTAAGCCAATGATGCCAGTTTTTACATGCACTCTGTGTGTGTGTGTGTGTAGTTTTGCTCAATGTTATCACTTCCCTATGTACATTTGTGTACTGTCTACCTTGATCTTGCTTGACTACTATCCAAGCCCTTACTTTGCTATCACTAATTCCATCTCCTGGGTCGATGCTGCAACAGTTCAGCGTCCATCCAGATTCTCTGCTTTCCCAAAGCCCAGAACAAATCCATGGAGAATGAAAAGACCTTTCCAAGACCTTCCCAAAACCACAGTCTCTTTGCCACCCAGAATATCCCTCCGGCTCCCTTTAGACTGGCTTGAAAAGTGCAGTCACTTGGCAGTCTTTTGTGGCTGTTCTAACTTGTCCTTGCAATAAAACTTACACGCCAAAAAGCCTTTAAGTGAACACACCCTGATTGTCCCAACAAGCTGAATAGGTAGAGAAAGAGACAGCACAGCCCCGAGCAGCCCTTAGGAGCAAAAGACTTTACCAATGGGACTTTTGAGGGACAGGCCTTTCTGTAACTCCAAGGTCGGCAAGCTTTGGGGAAATCTTTAACTTATATAAGAGCTTTATGTGGGTAAGGGGAAAAGGGGGGGGGGGAGCTTTATGTGGTGTCTTAGGCTGAAGCTGACTTAGCTCAGAATTTTTCAAATATGTGGCTGGAGTGATAGCACAGCAGGGAGGTGTTTGCCTTGCACACAGCCAACCCGGATTCAACCCCCGGTATCCCATGTGGTTCCCTGAGCACTGCCACAAGTAATTCCTGAATGCAGAATTAGGAATAGCCCGAGTACTGCCAGGTGTGGCTCAAAAACAAAACACACACACACACACACACAAACAACCCAGGGCCAGAAAGATAGCACAGCAGTAGGGCGCTTGCCTTGCATGCCACCAATACAGGACGGACCACGGTTCAATTCCCGGCATCCCATATGATCCCCTGAGCCTGCCAGGAGCAATTTCTAAGCTCAGAGCCAGGAGGAATCCCTGAGTGCCATCACGTGTGACCCAAAAACAAAAACAAAAACAAAAAAATGGTTCTTTGGAAGAAAAAGTGAACAAGAGTAAGGACTGAGAAAAAGGGCCATAAAGACAAGGGAAGCCATGAAAGTGGGGTTTGAGACTGAATTGTGGGCCCCAGGAATGCATAAAACCCAATGTGTAGGCTGGAAGGAAGAGTACGGTACACCCAGGAACTGACTGCACTTTCAAACAGAGCACAGAGGAACAGATGTCACTGCCCTGAGCACTCACCAGTTCTGCTATTTGGGGGTCTTGTGAAACCTCCTGTCCTCAGCTTCCTCTGCTGTGAAACAGGCATCATCCTATTGCTGACTTTGTCCAGTTGTTGGGTAGACAGGTTTGTAAGTTTATAAAAGACTTTGGAAGTAGCTGGGCCCAATGGGCTGCCCATGAACCCCAGGTTAACCAGACTGTTACCACTGTTTGTTCAAAGAAAAGACAATTTAGATCAGAAGCAGGTGATGGCCTGGCCAAAGGGGATAGCACAGCAGTGAGGGCATTTGTTTGTCTTGCATGCAGCCAAGCTGGGTTCTATCACTGGCATCTCATATGCTACCCTGAGCCTGCCAGAAGTGATTCCTTTTCTTTTTTTAAATTGAAACCATCGTGATTTACAAAGTCCTTTATAGTTGGGTTTCAGACAGCAGCTTCAGAACCCCAAGCAGCGAAGTGTTAGAGTATCCACAGTTGACCTCTTGCCTCATTTCTTTTTTTTTCTCTGTTTTACTTTTATTTAAACACAATGATTATAGAGTTGTTCATGATTGAGTTTTAGTCATACAATGCCCCACACAATTCATCAATTCACATTTTTCATTCAACATCAATGTCACCAGTTTCCCTTCCATTCTCCTGAAAGCCTAACTGTGGCAGACATTTTTCTTCTCTTTCTCTATTTTTTTATTGTAGACATTATGGTTATTGTTAATGAGGAGTACTGTGCATTTCACTTTATTTTTAATTAGTACAAAATTCTTGTCCAGATAGATAAATTCCAACTATAATTGTCATAGTGATTTCTTCTCTACTCTTTTTTTTTAATTTTTTTATTTTGAATTATGAGAACAAAAGATGCAAAGAAAGAGGACAAGGTAAAGTTACAGTGGAAGGACAATCAGCCATAACATAATTCTCAGAAGAAGTCCCCTTGCTGATATCTTAACTTTGAACTTTCAGCCAAAGAACGTTGAGATAAATAAAACAGAATCCATGTACAATTACTTTGTCCCTCAAGTCCCCAGATTGTAGCACATTATAATATTTCTTAACAGCACACAAGGCAATCTAAAGCCATAAAACTTACGTAAGTCCTTAAACATTAGAGGCATAGTATTTTTTACATTTCCATGTACATGCATATTAGCTTAAGTTAACCTCAAATTTTAAGTGGGTTTTTTTTAAGGATTAGAGTCAAAGGAGCACAGTAAAAATGGTGTTAGAGTGGCAATTGTTGTTTGCATAGGCCCACCAAAATATGAGAGGCATGGAAAGGAATAACCTTGGCCTAAATACAAAGAGATCCTACCCCTGAAGTTTCCTGGCATAAACCAACTCTAGGCTTCAGGCAAGTTATCGTCTGATCCAAGACATTGTCTGTAGTGCCAATACACTTTTTACACAGTCTCTGTTGTTGGTATCATGTTTCTGTATTAAAGATTCTGGAATCTGGGGCCGGGAAGGTGGCGCTAGAGGTAAGGTGTCTGCCTTGCAAGCGCTAGCGTAGGACGGACCACGGTTCGATCCCCTGGCGTCCCATATGGTCCCCCCCAAGCCAGGGGTGATTTCTGAGCGCATAGCCAGGAGTAACCCCTGAGCATCAAACGGGTGTGGCCCAAAAAACCAAAAGAAAAAAAAAAAAAGATTCTGGAATCTGCATATCCTAAATTGAAGTCAAGATGTGGAGTGTCTTCTCATTTCACCTCACCATGAAAGGGCAATGCAGGAAGCCCTGTCCTGTAAGCAGGTCGTTGTTAAGTCTTCTCATTGTTAAGGGAAGTCTCTTTTCAGCAGGACGATGTCTGAGCATGGTAGGGTCTTCCGTGGTAGAGGATTGCTTCCAGGTGGTTATAGACAAACCTCACAATTAAGGGGCAATACAGCAAGCCCTGTCCAGTAAGCAGGTCATTGTTTTTGTTAAGTCTTCTTAGTGTTAAGGGAAGTCTTTTTTGAGTAGATCGATGTCAGAGTAGCTGTAGGGTCTTCCCTGGTAGAGGAATGCCTCCAGGTGATGTTATATACAACCTTGCATGTTTTGTAGATGTCTTCTCTAGAACAGGGGTGAATGGAGAATGCCCATTCTTCTGAGGCCTGTACCAGGTCTTTATGTCAACGTTCAGGGTGTAAGGTCTCATTGCACTACAAGATTTGTGTGTTCCCATCTCTATTAGATAAGAACTTATTGGTATGTATAGTATTTTCCCATTTTAGTGTGCCTAAGCAAACAAGAAATAAAGCCACGTGGTGCTATCAGATATATGGGGGCGTAAGAACATTTCCAACAATACCCATGACTTGGTTCAAACATAAGCATTAAACTGAGGGATTCTTTCACACCAAATTTCATATTGAGCAGTTCACAAAGAGAAGATAAAAAACATGGGGGGGGATCATCACTGTATAAGAAAATATTCAGCAAAAATTATAGCCATCAAAGAAAACACCCATAAAATGTTGAAGAGACATAAGTGTCCTTTTTATGCCTTTTAAAATAGTTGGGTGGGTGTTAACTACAGGGCACCACTTTGATCTGTGACTTAGGACTCTACAGTACTTAAGTTAGAAAGGGTAAATGAGGAGTAATGATGATAGGAGTTAAGGAAGTTAAAGAGAAATATGATCTTATGAAGGGGTATGCAAAAGGGCAGAGTACAAAATGGACATTGTTTTTGTTTTTTGTTTTTTGTTTTTTTTTTGTTTGTTTGTTTTTGGGCCACACCCGGTAACGCTCAGGGGTTACTCCTGGCTATGTGCTCAGAAGTTGCTCCTGGCTTGGGGGACCATATGGGACACCGGGGGATCGAACCGAGGTCCGTCCAAGGCTAGCGCAGGCAAGGCAGGCACCTTACCTTTAGCGCCACCACCCTGCCCCAAAATGGACATTCTGAATACATAAAAACATAATTCAATGATAGTGAGTACTATTAATGTTTCTTGTGCGCGTGGGGGCATAGCCCCCACGATTTTGAAAATATAGACTGGACAGAGATTATCAGTGACTTCAAGAAACCCAGATGCTCCCTAAGGAGCTGAATGGATAATGGGGGAAAGCCGAGGGTACCTTCAAGCTCCACCAAGGGGCCCAACTCACCGGCTTGCCCAGGCATGTGGCCCGGGGAAGCCCTGGAGATCTGGAGCAAGGTGGTAGAGGGGTGCTGGGGTTACCCAAGTCCCGCACCCCCAATAGGCCTGGTTAGGAAGGCCTCTGGCATGGCAGTGGCCTGCCAATCCCCCTCCTGCTAGACTCCCAGCTCCCAGGAAGCTTGCCTCATTTCTAAAACAAATTCTCATCAAAGATCACATGGAATGACTAGCAAGCAGAATATGGCTTGACAAGTTAAAACCAGGCAGGGAAGTAGCACCAATTGGTGTATTCTCCCATAAATGCAGCATGAGTCCATCTGTCCATCTACAGGTCTGAGAGAAATGTCCATCCCAAGATCAAAAAACCAATGAGAGGTTTTTTCTTCCTTTTGATTTTTTCCCCTTCCTTTTTCTTTTTTGGGTCATACCCAGTGATGCTCAGAGGTTACTCCTGGCTCTACACTTAGGAATCATTCCTCGAAGTGCTTGTAGGGATCACATAGGATGCCGGGGATCAAAGACGGTTTGGCTGCGTGCAAGGCAAGTCAAGTCCCCTAGTCCTTTTTCCATCCTTTTGCATCAGTATTTTTGATTCTCCCTAAACGAAACACCACTCAACTATGACTTAATACATGAGTTAAATTTCACTCCTTAGGAAAACACAAATCCTTTTTTTTTTGGGGGGGGGAGGGTCACACCCAGCAGCGTTCAGGGGTTACTCCTGGCTCTATGCTCAGAAATCCCTCCTGGCAGGCTCAGGGGACTATATGGGATGCTGGGATTCGAACCACCGTCCTTCTGCATGCAAGGCAAACGCCTTACCTCCATGCTATCTCTCCAGCCCTGACACAAATCCTTTGTCAAGGCTATTCTAACACAAGCAGTGCGTTTCAGGGGTATTTTGGGCTCCTGATAGTTTTGTTTGGGCCTGAGTCTCTGTTCTTTTGTTTTGGGGCCATACCGATGGAGCTCAGGGATTACTCCTGGCTCTACACTCAAGAAATTGTTCCTGGCAGGCTTGGGGGACCATATGGGTCGGCTGCATGCAAGGCAAATGCCCTTAATGTTGTGCTATCACTCCGGCCATGGGACTTTTGGTTCTTTTTCAGTTTTTTGGGTTTTTTTTTTTGGGGGGGGGCGGGATTTTTTGTTTTTTGGTTTTTGGGCCACACCCGGTAACGCTCAGAAGTTGCTCCTGGCTTGGGGGACCATATGGGACGCCGGGGGATCGAACTGTGGTCCGTCCAAGGCTAGCGCAGGCAAGGCAGGCACCTTACTTCTTGCGCCACCGCCCAGCCCCATGGATTTTTTTCGTTGTTGTTCACACCCGGCAGCGCTCAGGAGTTACTCCTGGCTCTACACTCAGAAATCGCTCCCAGCAGGCTCAGGGGACCATATGGGATGCAGGGATTCAAACCACCGTCCTGCATGCACAGCAAACACCTTACCTCCATGCTATCTCTCCGTCCCAACTTTTTTTTTTTTTTGGTTTTTTGGGCCACACCCGGCGGTGCTCAGGGGTTACTCCTGGCTGTCTGCTCAGAAATAGCTCCTGGCAGGCACGGGGGACCCTATGGGACACCGGGATTCGAACCAACCACCTTAGGTCCTGGATTGGCTGCTTGCAAGGCAAACACCGCTGTGCTATCTCTCCAGGCCCTGGCCCCAACTTTTTGTTCTTAAACTTCATTCTGTCCTGAGTTGCTTCACGTGTATAACCCATCGTCCATCCCGGAAGCCTCACCTCACCCAAAAATATCCCACTCATCTCAGCTTTAAGCATGAGAAATATCTATGTAGGAAATTTGTAAAACATCTTACTTCTTGTCATTGTTTTCCATAAAATAATTTTTATCACTTTTTACCTTTTATTTTCCTACTTTCTAGACGTGTTTTATCCAAAAAAAAGAAAAAGCAACTGTGTTTGAGGGGCCAGCACAATAGCACAGCAAGTAAGGCAAAAATTTTGCCTTGCACGCAGCTGGCTTGGGTTCGATCCCCAGCATCCCGAATGGGTCTTTTGAGCCTGCCAGGCGTAAGTAATATCTGAGCGCAGAGCCAAGAGTAATCCCTGAGCACCGCCAGGTGTGGCCCCAAAACTTTAAAAAATTGATTATATTGATCTTGACATTGATTCCAACAAAAGATTTGGAGCAAATTGTCCTGCTGGCTCTTAAAAGCCTGAATGCTATTTCTCTGGCCCCATCAAGTGCTTACTGACTTATAAGCACTTTGATGTATGCTTATAAATTATTTACAATGAACACTGTGGTAAGTGCTTATTTAATGCTTTGTTTTTTGGGTGAGAGCATAGCAGGGCATTGGAGTGACTCCAGCAATGCCCCACCTGTGGAGAGAGTGGAAAGAAACGTCTGAGTTCGGAACCATCTAATAGCAGCTTTAGCTTACTGGGGCCAACCCAGGAATTTGGGGACACTGCGGTGCTGGGAATGAAACTCAGGGCCTCCCACATGCCATCTGATCTCCCCGCTCTCCACATCACTAGCCTTTGTTTCCCAGGCTCTCTTACATGACTACATAAACTGACTCCAGCAGACATGTGTCCGCACAGTTCTAAGAGCTGGGATCCCCAAAATCAAAGTTGCATAGCAGAGAGGGGCTATGGGGATCTTTCTCTAGATGCATCTCCTGAGAGGGTCATTCACCGTTGTGGTGCTCGCTCTCACTGGATGGTTTGCCTTGGTTGCCTGTGGTACTGCCATGTCTCTGTTCCCAATGTTCTTCCCTCACCTTATCTCTGTGCCCAATATCCCTGGCCCCACACACACCCTCCTCCTCTCTGTGCTATTACTCCAGATTCATTCTTTTTATTTTTTTTGGCTTTTAGGCCACACCCAGAGGCGCTCAGGGATTACTCCTGATTCTGTGCTCAGAAATCGCTTCTGGCAGGCTCAGAGCCCAAATGAGATTCCGGAGATGGGAGATGGAAGCCAGGTCCTTCGTGAGTGGGCCACAAGCAAGGCGAACACTCTACTCCTGTGTTATCTCTCCTTAGCCCCACCCCCATTCTTATTCTTAATGTGCCCCAAAACCCCTATTGCCTTTTCAGTTTGAGGGCAGTAAGGGATAGATAGTAAGGGATGTGGGTTATGCAGACATCTAAGAAACATCAGATGAGTCTGAAGAGGAGGTGGGAAAGGTGATGTACGGACCCTAATTACCAGAATGCTAGCACCATTAGGAACACCTTCCTCTTGGTGGGAGACCTGTATTCACTCTGGTATCTCCCATCTCTCCCAGAAGACCTTTCCAGAGACTTGTCTACATTACCTGCCCCAGGGCCCTCTGATCCGTAAAAGCCTAAACAGTTTTTATTAGCTAGCTAGTAACTTAATATTTGTGCTCCTGTGTTTAATAGCTCCAAACAATTAATACTATACTTGCAAGAGTCTGGGCTCACTGCCCAAGGCTGTAAGACCCCTCTCCCTCAACGCTTCTCTCACATATGCTTGTTTCTTTCATCTGCACAGCGCCCCCATTTCAAGACCGTCCGTTCATCCATACAACAGCAGCTCCTGGCAATCGTCAGGAACCAAGGAGTGCCAGGAATCTAACCAGGGCTGGATGCGTGCAAGGTGCCCTAGCTTCAGACCATCTCTCCAGCCACTGCTGCTTGGAAAATATGACTAAAACATTAGCATGGATTATTTCGCCCCAACCTAACCCCTGCAGTCTAGGACTCACACTAGGTTGTGGACACATTGTAGTGCCAGTGATCACAAGGGCAGTGATTAAGTTTCTGGTTTGGGGGTCACACCAGGCTGCGTTCAGGACTTACTCCTGGCTCTGCACTCCGGGCAGTGCTCAGGAGACCATCTGGGCTGCTAGGCTCTAATCTGGATCAGCCATGTGCACAAAGCGCCCTCTCTGCACTCTCTCTCCAGTCTCCCTTATTTTAGTGATTATGGGTGTACAAATTTCGATTCGGTTTTAGCTCATCTTAACATTCCGGGCCACAATAAACATGTCGCTTCTGTACTTAGCCCACTGGCTCTCTTCCCTTTTGCAAACTACAGAACCCAGATGTTCATTTTGTTTTGTTTTGATTTGGGTCACACCTAGCAGTGCTCAGGGGTTACTCCAGGTTCTGTGCTCAGAAATTGCTCCTGGCTGGCTCGGGGACCATATGAGATGCCAGGACTTGAACCACCATCCTTCCTGGGTCAGTTGTGTGCAAGGCAAACACCCCACCACAGTGCTCTCTCTCTGGCTTCAACTAGAACCTTCTTGATCATTCTGGGCAGGGTGATAGCAAAGATGACAAAGCAGCAGCAATACATTCGCAAAGAGGAAAAGGCAGCACCTCAACAGCTTCATGAGCATGAAAACAGACATAAAAAAACATAAAAAGACTAGAGACGAGTCTTTATTACAGAACATGGATCTCGTGCAAAGGACAACCTCGAAGACTTCCCTTTGCCCTGACTGCTCAGGCTGTGATACTGGCTGTCTCGGACTTGGCTGTGGTGCTCCCACTTTGGGCACAATCACTTAGGCTCACCCCAAAAAGCTGTTGATCTGTGTCCCATCATTTGGAACCTCCTCTTCCTAACAGGAATGCTTTCAAAAACCATTATTATGTAGTCCTAGAAGCTGAGGATACAATCGAACCTCATAATAAAACGACAGTTTTAGGAAACTATGATCCAGTATATTCATTCTTCCACATCAGACTTACTCTTCCAATCAAGTAAAAATTGGTTAAATTCCATAGAAAACAACGCGGAAAATTTTACAACTCTTGGCCTGAAAAGCCTTTCACAGGATGACATCGAAATTACAGAGAAGACCCCAGTGGTCGCTAGGGAATCGGCCACAGTCAAGTTTCTCCAGCCCTACGAGGTCCAAGCTTTGAGGACTAACATGGCCACTTTCTGAAGCTGCTCGGAAAAATATCCGGTCGAAACGAAGCCTACAAGCAGCGGCTATTCCGAGATTCGAGTTCATGCGTGTGTCCCACGTATATTGGCAATGCTTAGGTTTGCCCAGAAACTCCCAGACATCCAAAATGTTGCCAGGTAAACCACCACACTTGGCAACCTGAGAAGAAAATGGAAAAAGGCTGTGAGATTCGCAATTGGCCACAGCGTCTATTAACAAGGGTCTGTCTGCACTAGTACCACCTCCAAGCACATTTCAAATGAGAAAGTTGCCAGCTACTAACACAGACATGCCAACCAAGCATTTTAACTACAGGTAATCAAACTGTTGGGTATTGGGGAGGGGGGTCACACCCAGTGGCACTCAGGGGTTACTCCTGGCTCTGCCCTCAAAAATCGTCCCTGGCAAGCTCAGAGGACCATATGCAATGCTGGGAATCAAACCACCTTGGTACTGGGACAGCAGTGTGCAAGGCAAACGCCCTACTGCTTTTAGCATGATTTTTGTTTGTTTTTTGGGTCACACCCGGCAGCGCTCAGGGGATACTCCTCCTGGCTCTACGCTCAGAATTCGCTCCTGGCAGACTCGGGGGACCATATGGGATGCTGGGATTCAAACCATAGTCCTTCTGGATGCAAGGCAAACACCTTACTGCTGTGCTATCTCTCCAGCCCCGATGCACAGCTTTTAACTTAGATGAAATCCACTTCATCTAAATTTTCTTTGTTTGCTTTTTTTTTTTTTTTTTTTTGGTTTTTGGGTCACACCCAGCAGTGCTCAGGGGTTATTCCTGGCTCCAGGCTCAGAAATTGCTCCTGGCAGGCACGGGGGACCATATGGGACAAACCGATGACCTCCAGCATGAAAGGCAAATGCCTTACCTCCATGCTATCTCTCCGGCCCCTTTGTTTGCTTATTTTTGAGCCACACCCAATGATGCTCAGGGCTCACTCCTGGAAGGGCTCTGGAATGGAGGTGACAGGAATCAAATCTGTGTCAGCGAACTGGTCCCAAACCCAGCTCTCTCTTCTCCCTTCCCCTCTTTATCTCCCTCCCTCTCCCTTAAAAGGAAAAAAGTTCTGTGGCAGCCATGTGCAACGTAAGAATCACTGTTCTCTCCTCTCCAGCCCCACCTTATCTAATTTTTGTTTTTATTTTGACCTTGGTGCTTTTGGTATCATATTCAAGATGTCACTACCAAATTCTGCATCACAATGTTAATATTATTATTTGGGGGGGGCCATACCCTGTGACGCTCAGGGGTTACTCCTGGCTCTGTGCTCAGAAATCACTCCTGGCAGGCAACGGGACCATATGGGATACTGGGATTCAAACCAATGTCAGTCCTGGTTCGACCGCTTGCAAGGCAAACGCAGTACCTCTGTGCTATCTCTCTGACCCCGACCTTTAGGGTTTTGATCCATTTTGAGCAAACTGTCATATATGGTATAAACTCAGATCTAACTTTGGTGTTTTTGGATAAGGATATCCAAGTTCTTCAACACAATTTTTCCCCCAAAGTAAAACAGCTAACAGTACTATGAAATAAGCTTCCATTTATTTATTCATTCATTCATTTATTTATTTATTTATTTATCTATTTATTTATTGTTTTTGGATTTTTGGGCCACACCCAGTGACGCTCAGAGGCTACTCCTGGCTATATGCTCAGAAATCGCTCCTGGCTTGGGGGACCATATGGGATGATGGGGGACCAAACCACAGTCCATCCTATGCTAGTGTGGGCAAGGCAGATACCTTACCACTTGCACCACCGCTCTGGCCTCAAGGTTTCCTTTTTATCACTGACTTACAAATAAAATGCTCAGGCTGGAGAAATAGTATAGAGGTAGGGCATTTGCCTTGCATGCAGATCGGTGGTTTGAATCCCGGCATCCCATATGGTCCCTTGAGCATGCCAGGAGCAATTTCTGAGCATAGAGCCAGGAGTAACCTCTGAGCGTTGTCCGGTGTGACCCAAAAACCAAAAACAAACAAAAAAGTTCCGTGTACAAGAACTCAGATGCACCGAGAGAACTAGCCTGGTAAGCCTTTGTCTTACATCACTCCTGGCTTTTCCTTTCCCCTATTCATCTTTTTTTGAGTTGTCAAAAACTCATCTAAGAGTGGGCACCAGACACTGCGGCTCCCCCTCGCCGTAGTCCAACCCCAAATGGGTGCATCTGCAGCAGGGGCGCCGCAGGATACAACAGACCGGTCCAGAGGAGAAGAGCACAGGGCCAAGGGCACAGGCTTCCGGGATGGAACTGGGACAGCCAGTTGGGTACTTTCCCCACTAGCTTTTATTGACCAGAACAAAGGTCATTCATTGGGGGGGGGGGGGAAACATAGTTAAGAAAAAGCAAAGTACTTAAGCTAATAAAACCTACATAGGTTTCTAATCAAGCCTAGGTGGTTTTATTCCAACTTGTAAAGGTGGATGGAGAAAAAGGGAAGCAGGAAGTGATCTAACAACTAGCAACAGGTGTCTACATCCAGGGCACCTGTTCGCCCAGCAGCGCTCAGGGGTTACTCCGGGGTATGAATCATATGAATCACTCCGTGCAAGGCAAACTCCCAATCGCTGTGCTACCTCTCTGGCCCCTTGCTGACCTTTCAATGGTTTCCGCTTAGTGCAAGCAAGGGAAAGCAGGTTAATAGCTTTGTTATGTTCTAGACCTACACAGGACTTGAAGAATCCTTGCGTATCTCATCTGAACGAAGGGGAAAGACTTGGTTTCAGGAGCCAGAGAGATAGTACAGTGGGTAGAGCATTTGTCTTGTGCTGGCTCACCTGGTTTCAATCCCTAGCACTGATATGGTCCCCCAAGCATTGCCAAGAGTGATCCCCGAGTGCAGAGCAAGCCAGGAGTAGTCCAAAAACAAAACCAAAAAAAGACTTTGTTTCAGATCTGGACAAAATGGTAGCAGGAAAAGGTAGCTAAAAGAAAAATAAAAGGGGGCTGGAGAGATAGCATGGAGGTAAGGCGTTTGCCTTTCATGCAAGAGGTCATCGGTTCGAATCCCAGCGTCCCATATGGTCCCCCGTGCCTGCCAGGAGCAATTTCTGAGCATGGAGCCAGGAGTAACCCCTGAGCACTGCCGGGTGTGACCCAAAAACCACAAAAAAAAAAAAAAAAAAAAAAAAAAAGAAAAATAAAAGAGGGGCTGGAAGGGTAACACAACAGTAGTGCATTTCCCTCGCATGCTTCCAACCCCTACGGACCTGGGTTCAATTCCCGTTAACCCATATGGTCTCCTGAGCCTGCCAGGGGTGATTTCTGAGTGAAGAGCCAGGAGTAACCTCTTAGCATTGCTGGGTGTGACCCAAAACAAAAAACAAACAAACAAAAAAAAAAAGGAAAATAAAACGGTGGGACATGTGCTTCAGAAAGGTTAAGGATAGCTATACTAGTCACAGCTTTGTTGGCACGGCACTAGAGACACTAATAAAAATGGCTTTGCCATATTCTTCTAATAATTGTTTTCTCTACATCCCAACAAATGATTAGACTCACAGGCGTCTTGATTTTTTAAAGTGTCTTATATAAAGTCCTTGTTTTCCCCAATAATATATCAGAGCCTCCGCTTTCCAGGTTCTGGCCATATAGCACAGATGAGTAAATCGTTGCTGAAGCGCACCTGGGAGGACTCAGATACTTTCAGGGCATAAAAGGTTCTATCTAGTTTGGACAAACGGCACTAAGCTTGTTTCCATAGCTTGTTTCCATAACGACGGCACTGGCTGCTGACTGTGTCACTCACCTCTTGATCCCTTAAATTCGTATCTCCTGCAAAGATAACGGTTGTTCCCTCGGGAGCCTCTTGTATTTTCTTCAGAACCACTTGAAATTGATTCATTCGCTCCTGGCCATGCCCTCTGGTGCTCTCCAAATGGGAGGTCATAAGGCAAAGTTCATTTCCCAGAATGCTCACCTGCAAAAGGACAAATGAAGGCGTTAAAATCATCCAGTAACCACCGAAGCCCAACTTATGATAGCGGAATCAGCAATTATTCATGGGATTATTACTTTATGGAGCAAAACCACAACATCAGAGCTATGCTTGGCTTTCCCAGCTGAGTCTGAAGTGCTCCCTCCCAGTGCCTTCCAAAAGACGTCCCTTCCAAAGATGACTCTAGCAAGCACCCCACCCCCCAAGACTTTAGGACCAACATCAATGTAACCCCTATTACGAGTCTTTCCCTAGGTCACTCGCCTGCCCTTTGTACTCCTATAAATTTCTTTATTTTGTTGGCTTGGGGGTCATATTTGGAGGTGCTCAGGAGTTAATCCACCCAGCTCTGCACTCAGAAATTACTCCTGTCAAGGCCTGTGGGAACATATAAGATGCTCGGGATCAAACCCATGTGCAAGGAAGCAGCTTATTCACTGAACTCCCTTTTCAGCCCCTAAAGATATTTTTTCGGGGAGGACACCCCCAGCGGGGTTTCAGGGGTTATTCCTGACTCTGCACTCAGAAATCGCCCCTGGAAGGCTCAGGGGACTCTATGGGATGCCGGAAATCAAAACCACCATCCATCCGTGGTTGGCTGCGTGCAAGGCAAACACCCTATGGTTGTGCTATCTCTCCAGCCCCTCCTAAAGACGTTTTTAAAGTCTTCTAAGCTATACTGAAGCACAATTATTTATATCCTACAAAGTTTTGAGTCAACTGAAGACACACGGTTCTCTTATTTATCAAACATGATCTCAAACCCAGCAAATGTTTAGTTCAAAAATGCTAGAGAAGCTGGAGAGGTAGTACAACAGATAGGTCAAGTCTCTGTTTTAAAGAAATATTTTCCTGAGGACTTCATTATAATATTACTTGGGCTCCAAGTGTGCATCATTATAAATGACAGACATTTCTAATGCTTTAAGTTTATCACTTAAGTATGATTCTATCCTTCACCATAAGAGTGACCCCTTTACATGATTTATCCAGTATATTTTAAAGCGATGGTTTCTGAAAATTACTTACATGCACACACAAAAGATTTCTCATCATTTTTGTATCTGGAAAAGGAATGATCTCTTGGCTTTTAAATTTCACTCTTGATTTCTTCAACATTATAGCTGTGAAATATCCCTGGTCATTACCTTCAAATGTTTGTGGAGGGAAAAAAAAATGAGGCTAAGAGGTCAAGAGTATTTGCATCTTATCGCAAATTCTTCTGCTGAAGATATTTTTTTTTTTTTTTTTTTTGTGGTTTTTGGGTCACACCCGGCAGTGCTCAGGGGTTATTCCTGGCTCCAGGCTCAGAAATTGCTCCTGGCAGGCACATTCGAACCGATGACCTCCTGCATGAAAGGCAAACACCTTACCTCCATGCTATCTCTCCGGCCCTGAAGATATTTTTTTTTGTTTTTGTTTTTGTTTTTTGTTTTTTGGTTTTTGGGTCACACCCGGCGGTGCTCAGGGCTTACTACTGGCTGTCTGCTCAGAAATAGCTCCTGGCAGGCACGGGGGACCATATGGGACACCGGGATTCGAACCAACCACCTTTGGTCCTGGATTGGCTGCTTGCAAGGCAAACGCCGCTGTGCTATCTCTCCGGGCCCTGAAGATATTTTTTAATAACAATTTTTTTTTTTTTTTTTTTTTTTTGGTTTTTGGGCCACACCCGGCGGTGCTCAGGGGTTACTCCCTGCTGTCTGCTCAGAAATAGCTCCTGGCAGGCACGGGGACCATATGGGACACCGGGATTTGAACCAACCACCTTTGATCCTGGATTGGCTGCTTACAAGGCAAACGCTGCTGTGCTATCTCTCCGAGCCCTTTTAATAACAAACTTAAAAGGATATTCGAAGTAAACTATCTCAAAATATTTTAAAATGGGTATAGTATTTAGCTGCCCCTCCCCAAAATATTCTGTAACTGGAAGTATAGAAGAAATGTACAAATAAAAATCGAGGACCGGAGGGATAGCACAGTGGCTATCTCTCTGGCCCCTGAATAAACTGTTAATGAGCAGAAAGATCTGGACTTTGGACTAGGGGGGAAGAGACCGTGTCAATCACAAAACCAATTCCCCTCTAATATACCTGGGTTTCAACTGGGGGCTGGAGAGATAATACCGTGCTTGTCCTGCACAAAGCTGATCCAGGTTTCAATATCCTGGCACTCCAGGATATGGTCCCCTGAGCACCACCAGGAGTGAGACAAAGGGAAAGAATCTAAGAATGAACACACAACCCAGAGCGACAGCAAAAGGGGAAAGGTCTTCCTTGCAAGCACTCAGCCCGGTTCAACCCCATGGATAGACAGTCTCCCACTCATTGCCAGGAAGGGTCCTGCTGGTCACCAGTACCATGGTGCTGACCTGTCCTGTCCAGGCCAGTCTAGTTAACCAGGGACTGGCCTGATACCTGCTTTCTCAAAAAGAGGAAACCAGCAAACTCTGAAATAATGCCTCCAAATTTCAGAGATTAAGTCACTTTACACCTAGAAATCTATGTCCCGTCAAACCATCAACCAACTGTGAGAACAGAGCAAGCACTCCAAAGATGCTAGAACTCAAAAAAAAATTTCCCTGCCCATACTCTATTTCTTAAAAGTGCTCAACAAAATGGTCAAATAAACCTAGGCAGAAAGTTCAACAATCCAACACAGGGCATGAACAATGAGAGAGGGGGTAGAGCGGGGGCTTGCCTTGCAGGCAGCAGACCTGGGCTTGATCCCCGGCATCCTATATAGTCAGTCAGGAGTAAGTCGTGAGCACTGCCATGTATGGTCCAAAACAAACAAACAAAACCCAAAACAGAAGTGGCATAAAGAATCTTAATAAAACTGCGGAAAAGTGGTATAACAAAGAGAGAAAAACTGGCAGAGAGACAAGAATGTCCTCTCCTTAGCGACTCTAGATTAAAATCAAAGTTCAAAACATGGGTCCAAAGTGATAGCACAGTGGGCAGCACTTGCTTTGCAGGCGGCCAACCTGGACTCGATCTTTGGCATCCCATATGGTTCCCCAAGCCTGCCAGAAGTGATTTCTTTCTTTCTTTCTTCCTTCCCTCCCCCCTTTTTTTGGCTCGACACTCAGATATCGTTCCTGACTGGCACAGGGGACCATATGGAATGCCGGGATTCGAAACACCGTCCTTCTGCATGTAAGGCAAATGCCCTACCTCCAGGCTATCTCTCTGGTCTCCAGAAGTGATTTATTTTTTTTTTTTTTTTTTTTGGTTTTTGGGCCACACCCGGTGACGCTCAGGGGTTACTCCTGGCTATGCGCTCAGAAGTCGCTCCTGGCTTGGGGGACCATATGGGACGCCGGGGGATCGAACCGCGGTCCGTCTCCTAGGCTAGCGCAGGTAAGGCAGGCACCTTACCTCGAGCGCCACCGCCCGGCCCCGATTTATTTATTTTTTTTTTATTTTTTTTTTTTTTTGGTTTTTGGGCCACACCCGGTGACGCTCAGGGGTTACGTAACTCCTGGCTATGCGCTCAGAAGTCGCTCCTGGCTTGGGGGACCATATGGGACGCCGGGGGATCGAACCACAGTCAGTCCTAGGCTAGCGCAGGCAAGGCAGGCACCTTACCTCCAGCGCCACCGCCCGGCCCCCTTTCACTTTTTTTTTTTTTTTTTTTGGTAGAAGTGATTTGAGAGAGAACCAGGAGTAATCCCTGAGCACTGCCAGGTGTGGCCCATGAACAAAAAACAGACACAAAAACAAAGATCAAATCATATACTATATAAAAACAAAGTCATATAAAACATGAGATTTGGGGGGAGCGCTAGAAAGATAGTACAGAGATAGGGCGTTTGATGGTGGTTTGAATCCCGGCATCCCATATGGTCTCCCAAGCCTGCCAGGAGCGATTTCTGAGCTCAGAGCCAGGCCAGGAGTAACCACTGAGTGCCACCAGGTGTGACCCCAAAACAAAAAACCAAAAAATGAGATTTTAACAAAAATCACAAAATACAGATAATGTGTATGTGGAATGCAAAAGAGATAGAAATAAACAGGAACAAAGTAGAAAGTTAGGCTATTCAAGCTAAAAAAAAAAAAAGAAAAAAGGACAGGCAAAATAAATTAAAAGGAAATGACGAGAGAGAAAGATAGAAGTAGATGGGGGGGGGAGAGAGAGGGGAGAGGGGAGAGGGGGGGAGAGGGGAGGGGGGGGAGGAGAGAGAGATGGGAGGGGGAGGGGGAGGGGGGAGGAGAGAGAGAGAGAGAGAGACGGGAGGGGGAGGGGGGGGGGAGGGGGAGGGGGAGGGGGAGGGGGAGAGAGGAGAGAGAGAGAGAGAGAGAGAGAGAGAGAGAGAGAGAGAGAGAGAGAGAGAGAGAGAGAGAGAGAGAGAGAGAGAGAGAGAGAGAGAGAGAGAGAGAGAGAGAGAGAGAGAGAGAGAGAGAGAGAGAGAGAGAGAGAGAGAGAGAGAGAGAGAGAGAGAGAGAGAGAGAGAGAGAGAGAGAGAGAGAGAGAGAGAGAGAGAGAGAGAGAGAAGATGCTTGCCTGCGGGTGCCAGACCTCGTTTCATTCAGTTTCTGGCAGTACAAATGGTTCTGAGCACAGAGCCAGGAGTAAATGCTGGACAGAGCTAGGTGTGCCCCAGAAACAAACAAAAAGCTTTCTTTCAACATCACTGATCACTGTCAATTTACTCAATAGTTTTTTGGTCCACAGTAGATGGTGCTCAGGACTAAGTTTTGGTTCGGCGCTCAAAGATCACTCCTGGGTGTTCTCGGGGTAACAATATTAGATACCAAGGATTCAACCCGAGTTGAATTTGCAAGGCAAATGCCCTCCCAATGTACTACCACACCAGCCCCCAACAATTGATAATTTCTTGGAAGGTCACTTCAATCATCTTTGTGGGGGGATCACACAAAGGACTCAGAGGTCACCTCAGCAGAGCTGGGGGGACCATGCCATAATGTTCATCGAACCAAGACCAGCCTGGCAAGGCAAGTGACTTACCCCACTTCTCTCTCTCCAGCCTCCTAGAACATTCTCATACAGTTACTACCTGGCACCTGCCTTATTTATCTCAAATATATTACTTGTACCTTTTTCTTGTCTGTACTACAACAGGCTAATTTTGGATTCTCTTTTGATTTTTTTTAAAGAAAGAAACAAGTGAAATAATAGAAAAAGTGTTACCTGTAATAATTTCATAAGTTTTTGCTCTCTTCCTTAGGTAGCTTAAATATGGGGGAATAACTTCCTGTAGAAATATCACATCTGGGTTGTACCTAATTTGAAACATTAATTGATGTTAAACCAGGTATACCACTTCGATTGTCCCTACCTAGATTTTTGTTTGTTTGGGGGCCAAACCTGGCAGCACTCAGGGGTTACTCCTGACTCTCTGCTCAGAAATCATTCCTGGCAGGCTCGGGGGACCATATGGAATGCTAGGGATCAAACCCGGGTCTGTGTCGGATTGGCCATGTGCAAGGCAAATGCTTCACTGCTGTGCTATCACTCCAGCCCCCATCACTAGCTAGATTTAAAACACTTCCACAAGAGGCACACAGTGCCCACATCTCCCCTCCTGAAAAGTGAACTTTCTTTTTTTTTTTTTTTTTTTGGTTTTTGGGTCACACCTGGCAGTGCTCAGGGGTTATTCCTGGCTCCAGGCTCAGAAATTGCTCCTGGCAGGCACAGGGGACCATATGGGGCGCCGGGATTCGAACCGATGACCTCCTGCATGAAAGGCAAACGCCTTACCTCCATGCTATCTCTCCGGCCCCAAAAGTGAACTTTCTTACTTCCCTACTGGATTGTGTACCTGGGCACTGTCCACTCTCCCTTGGGTGAGTAATTCTCTCTTCCTCTTTCTTTCCTCAGTATTTCCAAATAAAATGTTTGAACTTAAAAGAAAAGGGGGGGGGGGGGTGGAGAGATAGCACAACGGTGTTTCCCTTGCAAGCAGCAGATCCAGGACCCAAGGTGGTTGGTTCGAATCCTGGTGTCCCATATGGTCCCCTGTGCCTACCAGGAGCTATTCCTGAGCAGATAAGCCAGGAGTAACCCCTGAGCACCGCCGGGTGTGGCCCAAAAACCAAAACAAACAACAACAAAAAAAAAACCCACAAGGGGCCAGAGCAGCAGCGCATGGTGTAAGGCGTCTGCCTTGCGCAAGCTAGCCTAGGAAGAACCGCCATTCAATGCCCCAGAGTCCCATATGGTTCCCCAAGCCAGGAGCAATTTCTGAGCGCATAGCCAGGAGTAACCCCTAAGAGTCACTGGGTGTGGCCGAAAAACAAAAACAAAAAACCCACAAGATAAAAGAAACACAAAAATACTACCTTTTGGGACACCTAATGTTCTTTGGGTTACTCCTGGCTGTGCTCAGGGGATCGCTCCTTGTGGGTTTGGAAGAAGGACCATATCTACATATGTCAGATGCTGAGGATCAAACCCCAAGTTGGCCCCATGCCCCCTACACATTATACTATCTCTCTAATCTCCTAATATTTATACTACTATAAGACTATAAAGAATAGTAAGAGCTGGAGAGATAGCATGGAGGTAA
Source organism: Suncus etruscus (assembly GCF_024139225.1). Classification (NCBI taxonomy): domain Eukaryota; kingdom Metazoa; phylum Chordata; class Mammalia; order Eulipotyphla; family Soricidae; genus Suncus; species Suncus etruscus. The sequence goes on from NC_064865.1 coordinate 54,217,112, forward strand.
GGCATTTGTCTTGCACGCAGAAGGATGGTGGTTCGAATCCCGGCATCCCATATGGTCCCCAGAGCTTGCCAGGAGCAATTTCTGAGCACAGAGCCAGGAGGAATCCCTGAGCGTGGCCGGGTGTGACCCAAAAACAAAACAAAAAAACAATAGTAAATTTTTTTTCTGTGCTAGGGATCAAATCCAGGGCCTCACACATGGAAACAAACTTTCTACCAAGCCACAGCCCCAGCCCCGCAGTGTAAATTTCTGTATAATCACATGACACTTTTAAAATAAATGATTTGGATCACTGACAATGGAACTCAGTCTAATGAGAGTCCACAATGGTTCTCCCTCCCTTTAATAGGCTGTCTCCAAATTTCTCTTTCACTCTTCACAAGTCCTCAATAATGAAGTGATCCACACTGATTTAGCGAACTTAGTGGCCAATCAGTGTGAAAGTACCATTATATGGCAGGCAAAGATCTTTTTTGCAATTTGATTTTCATAGAAATAGTTGTGTAAGACGTTTACTAGGTTAAATTCTACTAGAAGGCTCTTAAATGTAGTACTTCTGGTGCATTCCTAGCTACCATTTTGTTCCAAGGGCAATTACTCTTGATTCTTTTGGGGGAACCAGACCTGGTGGTGCTCAGTGTTTACTCTAGGTTCCATACTTCCAGGATCATTCCTGGAGAGTTTGGTGGACTATATGGGGTCCCAGGAATTAAACCCAGGTCAGCTGTGTTCAAGGCCAGCACCTACCAGCTGTACTATCCCTCTGGCCCAATTCTCCATTCTTTTTTTTTTTTTTCTTTCAGTTTTTGGCCCACATCCTGCAGCACTCAGGGGTTACTCCTGGCTCTGTGCTCAGAAATAGCTCCTTGGGATGTCAGGAATTGAACCACTGTCCATCCTGGGTCGGCCGAATACAAGGCAAATGCCCTACCATTGCACCGGCCCCCAGTTCTCCATTCTTTCGCATGTTTCCTTTGTGAACTAGGCTCTGAACTTCAAAGGTTATAACCACGAACTGTTGCCCATTTTGTAGATAAAGAAAACATGGCATGAACTAACATAAAAGAAGTAATAATACCTAGGTCATACTTACAAAACTAAGTATGAGCAGACCCCTCGAGCCCTCTCTTGCAGATTGTTGAGGTCCAGCCCATCAACGTTCCAGGTGATGACAGAGAATGTGCTGGCATCCTCCTCCTCCGTCTTTTCAGATGAGTTGGTTTGAGAATTACCGACTTCCGTTGTTTCTTCACTGGTCAGGTCAACACTGCAAAATCAGAATGAAATGCATCTGGGAAATAACCTATAAATCTTGACTTCTAATTACTCTGTATTTGCAGCTCTCGGTTTACAGAGAGATGAAAAGACCCCTAAAAGCAATGACCTATAAAAGAGCAGATTAAGGAAAAGATTTTTTTTTTTCTACTAAATGTCTACCAGTTAGAACCAGTTTTCTGTTGGGACCGGAGAGATGGCATGGAGGTAAGGCGTTTGCCTTTTATGCAGAAGGACGGTGATTCGAATCCCGGCATTCCATGCAGTGCCTCAAACTATGGCCCGCGGGCCACATATTATATTTGTATCTGTTTTGTTTCTTCATTGCAAAATCAGACATGTGCAGTGTGCATAAGAATTCGTTCATAAGTTTTGTTTTCACTATAGTCAGACCCTCCAATGGTCTGAGGGACAGTGAACTGGCCCCCTGTTTAAAAAGTTTGAGGACCCCTGCATGATATGGGATGCCTGCCAGGAGCGATTTCTGAGCATAGAGCCAGGAGTGACCCGAGTTCCGCCGGGTGTGACCCAAAAACCCAAAAAAAAAAAAAAAAAAAGCAGTTTTCTGTTCTTTGAGGGCATGTGCCACTAAAAGGTCTTTATAGGGACTAGAGAGATCGTACAATGAGCAGGGCATCTACCTTGCATGCTACCGGCACCCCATATTGTCTCCTGGGACTTGGGTTCCAGTCTCTCTCATTGTTAGTCAGGGGATCACTCTTAAGATGCTAAAGGTGGGGTAGGATGGAACCATATGCGGTGCCAAGGATCAAATGGAGAACTAGGGTCTTCTCTGTTTTCCAAGAAAGGCCTCCCCTGCCCTTTGGACTCAGCCTACTTCCTCTTTCCTCCTCAGTTCTGCTTGTTCCATAGGAGCCTGATTATCTGCTTGGGGTGGAGCCCCAATCTTTATGAACACCGGCTGTCGATCTCGTATTAATCTAACATCGAGAACAAACCAATACCTCCACCCCTAAAATCATATCAGTATCAAAAAGAAAAAAGTTGAAGGCAGGAGCGATAGCACAGCGGGAGGGCATTTGCTTTGCATGCAGTTGACACAGGATGGACCTGGGTTCGAACCAGGCATCCCATACGGTCCCAGAGGCTGCCAGGTGTGATTTTTTTTTAAACTTTAGTGATTCTTGGCCCACACCCAGCGGCACTTGGGTTACTCAGAAATCGACCCTGGGAACTGTTTACAGACTCCAGGTGGCCAAATCAAAGACCAAAGTGGTGTCGCGGAAACAATACCTTCCCCCCCCCATGACTATTTCTAAAACATAGAAGGGACATGTGTACCTTCTTTATATATCTTTGACGGATTCCCTTAACATCTATAACTCTTTTTGAATATCCTCTTATACAATGACAATTCTGCCCACTAGTTTTGTGTGTTTGTTCATTTGCTTTTTCTTTTTCTTTCTTTTTTTTTTTTGGTTTTTGGGCCACACCCGGCGGTGGTTACTCCTGGCTGTCTGCTCAGAAACAGCAGGCACGGGGGACCATATGGGACACCGGGATTTGAACCAATCACCTTTGGTCCTGGATCGGCTGCTTGCAAGGCAAACACCACTGTGCTATCTCTCCGGGCCCCCTTTTTTTTTTTTGGCATTTGCTTTTTCCACTTTGAGATCTGTTCAATAAGCAATGCTGGTAGAAGAGTATCTCTGTTTAGAAATCATGTCAGAACCAAGTTACGGGGAATGTTGGACTTGCTCCTTCAGTCCTCAGATGCGCCAACAATACCTTGCGGCATTGTTTCTCTTTTGCATAAGCACATTAAAATGGGAAAATATTACATATTCAAATAGGTTCTTATCTAATAGAGATGGGAACACAAATTTTGTAATGCACTTAGGCCTTAAACCCTGAACTCTGACGTGGCTCAGGCCTCCAAAGAATGGACATTGCCCATACACTCCCGAACAATGGATACCATCTATGGAAACAACCACAATTGACTGTAACATTACCAGGATGCAATCTTCTACCAGGGAAGGCCCTACTACTGCTCTGGCGTTAACTTACTCCAAAGAATGCTCTCAACACCTGCTTGCAGGGCAGGTCTCTCCACATCTAAGGTAAGGTAAAACTAGAGGATGCTCCACATCAGCCTGACTTTGATGAAGGAAATGTACAGAATCCAGGAACCTGACACCAACAACAGCTAAAGTGCGGAAAAAGCATCACCAGGACCATGGAGAATGACTCAGGGGTTGGACAGACTGGTATGCCTGGAGCCCAGAGTCGGTCTTATGCCAATAAACTTCTGGGGTGAGGCCTTCTTGTAATCAGGTCAAGGATTTTTTTTCCCGTTTTCCCCACATTTTGCTGGGCCTATGCAAACAAAGGCGATTGCCACTTTCACACCTTTACTACTGTATTTGTTTTAATACGTATCTTTTAAGAAAGAAAAAGAAAACAGCTTAATGAACTTTAAAAAATAACTGTAGTAGAGCGCCTGTCTTGAATACAAGCAGTGGATGGAAAGGAAGGGGGAATTGGGGGAAATGTTGCACTGGAGAAGGGGGGTGTGCTGTTTGTGACTAAAACCCAACTATAATCATGTTTGTAATCATGGTGCTTAAATAAAGTGTAAAAAGAAAAGAAAAGAAAAGAAAAGAAAAGAAAAGAAAAGAAAAGAAAAGAAAAGAAAAGAAAAGAAAAGAAGGGGCCGGGTAGGTGGCGCTGGAGGTAAGGTGTCTGCCTTGCAAGCGCTAGCCAAGGAAGGACCGCGGTTCGATCCCCCAGCGTCCCATATGGTCCCCCCAAGCCAGAGGCGATTTCTGAGTGCATAGCCAGGAGTAACCCCTGAGCGTCAAACGGGTGTGGCCCAAAAACCAAAAACCAAAAAAAAAAAAAAAAGAAAAGAAAAGAAAAGAAAAGAAATCGCCCCTGGCAGGCTGGGGGCCCATAAGGGATACCTGGAACTGAATATCTCCCGGGTCAGCCGCATGCAAGGCTAATGCTCTACCTCTGCACTATCTCTCAGGCTCCAGACAGGACCAATTTCTGAGCGCAGAGCCAGGAATAATCCCTGAGGTTCAATCAATCAATAGCACCCGTTATTGTCCTCTGTGCATTTGCAGGTGCAAAGCCAGAACCGGGATTCCATCAATCAACAGCTTCCCTTTTATGGCCTCCTTCCTGAACAAATCCAGGTGCATGGCCAGGTGCAACCCCTGAGCACCAAAACAAAGTCACATTTTAGGGCTCTCCACCCTGAACTCCCAGTTATCCCAGGTACAAGGGTTTCCTGGGAAAGCTCGGACCACGGGCCCCCCTACAGCTCCCTCATTCCGTATACCCAGATAGCCCCGTGCCCCATTGCACTCACGTCTCGGCCTGCTGGGGGCTCCCGGAAGAGCCTTTCAGGGCGCTCTCGTCCACCGGAGGCTCGAAGTAAGAGTTGATTGCTCTCTGCAAAACAAACAGGGGAGGCTTTGAGCATGCAATAAACCCGGGTTCGATCCCTGGCATCCCATAGGTACCCTGAGCACCTCGAGGCGTTATTTCCCGAGCACAGAACCAGGAGCATCCGCCCCTAAGGTCCCTGGAGCACCTTGAGGCGTGATTTCCAGAGCACAGAGCCAGGAGCACCAAACCCATAAGCTCCCCCGAGCACGGAGCATCACCAGCCCAGAGCAGCAGCATCCCAGCCAAATCCGTGCAAACTGCGCAAGCGCGGAGCAGGATCCAGGCCCAGCGCGCACCTCCATCTCCCAGTCGTTCTCGGCCAGGTAGCACTGCGCCACGGCGGAGTCGCACCCGGCCACCTTCGCGAACTCGGCGCACTGCAGCCTCCGCTTCTTGGTCTCGGGCACGCCTTCGTCTTCGTCATCGTCATCGTCATTGCCCAGCTCAGCGCCGAGCCCGGCCTCCGGAAAACCGCCAGCCTCCATAGCTTCCCGCCGCTTATTTCAGCCAGCGCCCGCGCGCATGCGCGCTCGCGACTCTGCGCCTGCGCTCTACAACCTCGCGACCCTGCGCCTGCGCCCTACGGCCTCGCGGTTCTGCGCCTGCGCTCCGCGGTTTGGTGGCTTTGCGCCTGCGCGGCCCGGAAGGCACTCCCGTGGAGGGGTCGGTGTTGTGCGACCTCGCGGTTCTGCGCCTGCGCGGTCCGGAACGCGCTCGCTTGGGGGAGACCCGGCGGCGAGCGTACACGCATGCGCACGCGCTCCGCGTTGACAAGTAGATGACAAGGAGGTCCTCGGAGGCGGGCGCAGGGCAGATCCGGGGCGGGCATAGGGCGGACACGGGGCGGGCGCTGTGCGCTCCAGTCCGGCTCCCGGACTTGATCCTTGCATCAAGGACTTGATCCCTCCTGGGCTGGGATCGGCCGCTCGCGAAACGGTGCACGATGAGCACTGTAACCAAGAGCATGATGGAGGTGCTGAAGGCCATGAAGGGCGTCAGCGGTTTTGACCGAGTTTTGGACAAGGTACCGGAGCCTCAAGCCCTCTAGGGAGTGTCAGGTGTTGCTCATCGTCGTTGCAAGGATCTCAGGATCTCAGGCCTCCTTGGAGCACTGTTAGGGCCGAGTCCAGCGCCTGGATGACCTTATGCAATGGTCCCCCCCCCAAAGTGGCTGTCACCGGTGCAGGACAGAATTGCACGGTGGGCAACTGGAGGGTAGGCCTTTGGGAGAGAATTTGCAAGGGAATTAAATGGAAATGAGCCCTAGAGGCAAGTAGGAAAGCCTAGTGGTCCCTAGGGGTGAGCTGCAGTTGGGGAAGGCCTTTGCACAACCTTGCTTGCCCCTTTGCACAAGGACAAACTGGGCCAGCTCCGTCCTGGTGAGGCTTTTCCAAGGTAAGAATGACAGATGAGGGGCTGGAGTGGTAGGTAGCACAGAGATAGGGCATTTTTGCCTTGCACGCTGCCCACCCAGGACAGACTGGAGTTCGATCCCCGACATCCCATATGGTCCGTCCCCCCCCCCCCCCCCCAGCCTGCCAGGAGCGATTTCTGAGTGCAGAGCCAGGAGGAACTCCTGAAAACCCAACAAAAAAACAAAAAGAATGACAGATGCCTCTTGGTTTCTATCAGATCTAAAAGCTTTGCAAATTTGCCTTGTGTTTATTTTTGAGGCAGGCCTGTTTTTTCCTTCTGATTCAGGGAGCCGAGTGCTGGGGAACTGGGGAAAGTGGAATTTTTTTGTTTTGTTTTGTTTTGGGGCCACACCCGGCAGTGCTCAGGGGTTCCTCCTGGCTATCTGCTCAGAAATAGCTCCTGGCAGGCACGGGGGACCATATGGGACACCGGGATTCAAACCAACCACCTTTGGTCCTGGATCGGCTGCTTGCAAGGCAAATGCCGCTGTGCTATCTCTCCGGGCCCGAAAGTGGAATTTTTAAAGGCGCATCAGCTGCAGCATTTGAAGGAAGAACATAGGACTTTGGACCAAGATCTGTTTTTGGACCAGTTTCAGTACATTCTTTTTTTTCTTCTTCATCTTCTGGCTTTTGGGTCACACCAAAAATTTTGCTCAGGGCTTGGGGTCAGGAATCATTCCTGTGAGTTTCGGGCAGGATGGTGTGCTGGTTCTAGTAGTCAAATTGGTATACCACATGCAAGGCAAGTGCCTTAACTTCTGCACTGCTTCTCTAGTCCCAGTGTCTTTTCTTTTTTGCAGGGATTGGGTCCCACAGTCCCATGTCATTTGCTCTCCTGCTGAGCCACATAATAGGCTAATGTATCTGATGTTTTCAAATAAGCAATTCTTGAGGAGGGGCACACCTGGTGGTGCTCAGGGGTTGCTCTTGTCTATGCATTCCAAAATCACTGGTGGAAGGGAAGGAGCGATAGCACAGCAGTAGAGCGTTTGACTTGAATGCAGCCATCCAGGGAAAGACCCAGGTTCAATCCCTAACATCCCATATGGTCCCCCGAGCCTGCCAGGAGTGATTTCTGACTTCAGAGTCAGGATTAACCCCTGAGCGACGCTGGGTATGGCCCCCCAAAATAAACAAACTAAAAAGAATCACTAATGTTGAATGGGGGATCATATGAGATCCCAGGGATGAAACCCACTTCAGCCTTGTGGCAGTCAAGCCCCCTACTATTGCTCTGACCCCTCTAATAAATACCATACAATCCAAATATACACTATTTCAGACTTAGATTGTGTTCAGAAATCACTCCTGCCAGCTTCAGGGACCATATGGGATGCCAGGGATCAAACCCAGGTTGGCCACGTGCAAGGCAAACAATCTACTGGCTCCAGCCCCTCAGAGTAACTTCTTGAAGGATATAAATCTAAAAAAAAAAAAAAAAAAAAAAAAAGTATTAGCATAAGAAGTTGAAATTCCTTTCAGAAAAACATCTGTGATAGGGGCCCGGAGAGATAGCACAGCAGCGTTTGCATTGCAAGCAGCAGATCTAGGACCAGAGGTGGTTGGTTTGAATCCCGGTGTCCCATATGGTCCCCTGTGCCTGCCAGGAGCTATTTCTGAGCAGACAGCCAGGAGTAACTCCTGAGCACCGCCCGGTGAGGCCCAAAAACCAAAAAAAAAAAAAACATCTGTGATAGTTTTCAATGTTAAGCTCTCAGGGTTACATGCCTTTAGATGGTCTCAACTTGGTTGGATTTGTTGAATTTGCCTTTTTGCTTTCCTTGGAACTACTGGTACAGATCTTACTCCTGGCTCTGTGCACAGGAATCATTCTTGGAAGGGTTTGGGGGAAATTTTGTAGTACCAGGGATTGAACTTGACTGTGTGTAAGGCTCTTGCCACAGGTAGAGAGGTAACCCTGTGTATTCCTGAGCTGACATTGGTGGTAACTGAATTTCTTTTTGTTTGTTTGTTTTTTGTTTGGGGGCCACATCCAGCAGTGCTCAGGGATTACTCCTGGCTCTGGGCTCAAAAATCTCCTGGCAGGCTCTGGGGACCATATGGGATGCTGGAGATCGAACCTAGGTTGGCCACATGCAAAGCAAATTGCTATATCACTCTGGCTCCCGGTAACTGAATTTCTTAAATCTCATTAGCAACCTGTTGAAGCACATATAGAATTTCCCTGAAGTTGCAATAAACTTGAACACTAACACCTCCCATGTCTAATACAATGCAAGCTACATGTGTGTGCCATGTGAAATCTAAATGTTGCATTTTCAGTACATCCCACCACACACACACACACACACACACACACACACACACACACACACACACACACACACACACAGATGAGTGGTCCCTGAGCACTGCCATTTGTGGCAGTTTTGCCCACTGTATTACTGCAAAGATAAAAGCAGTCAGTGTCTGTGATTTTAAGGATTTAATGTTTCAAGTGGGAGAGTCGCTGAGGCTCAAGATTATGTTGATTATGTTCCATAAATTCTAGTCACACTGTTCCTTTTTGTCATGTTGTTTTGGGGCCACACCCAGTGGTACTCAGTGGTTACTCCCTGCTCTACACTCAGAAATCACTCTTGGCGGGCCCGGGGGTTCATATGGGATGCCGAGGATGGAACCTGGATCAATCCTGGGTTGGTAGCATGCAAGGCCAATGCCCTACCCTACTCCTTACCCATGTGCTATCGCTCTGGCCCCATACTGTAAAACTTAAACTTATTTGACTTAAGTAATTAGATTAGTGGCTCTCAGTCCAGTGATATTGCACCACAATGGGAAGGTAAAAAAGTACTGGCCACGGTAAATATCCTGCAGCCTTGTGTGGGAGGGAACACCTGGCTGCAGGTAGGGTTTCTCAACACTTTTTCCAAATGTGCCCCTCTCCCTCCTTTCTGTGACCTGCTCCCAACCCCGTCTCCTACCAGTGGACCCCCTCGTTCAGGAGGATGGCTCTCTGTAGCATTTTCCTCTGTGGCCCCCTGGATTATCCTATGGCGCTTGATTAGAACTCACACCATCCTCCTGTTCACTTTATCCCAGATCCAAAGCAACCAAATTACTCTCTTGCAAATGCAGACCAAGCTGCACTGAACTTTGAGTCGGCTGTTCCAGTGGTCACACACTGGACCTGGCTAGAACACTGTGATCTTCCTCTAACCTCCCGTGAACGCATCTCCATTGCTCAAGTCTCTTCATATGTTTGTAGATTTTCTCTTTGTATGCTACTTGCTGTTCCTTTTGCCTCATTGCGCCTTGACTGACAAAGTTATTGTATTTTATGCGAGGTCATTGGTCCTTCAGTTATCAAGTATATTACACCAGAGATTTTTTTTTACAAGACAAACAGTGTTTGTTTTATTTAAAAAAAAATGGAGTGGGGGGTCTTTTCTTGGGTTTGGGAATTGGTGGGAGCCAGAGAGATAGCACAGTCACAGCGGTAGGGTGTTTGCCTTGCACACAATCAACCCAGAGGGACATGAGTTCAATTTACAGAATCCCATATGGTCCCTTGAGCCTGCCAGGAGTGATTTCTGAGCGCAGAGTCAGGAATAACCTCAGAGCACTACTGGGTATGACCCAAACCCCTCCCAAAAAGAGGAATTGGTGGGAGGAGAGGTTGGGTAACTTTCAGTGATGCTCAGGGCTTAGTGCTCAGGGAGCACTCCTGATGAGTTCAGGGAACATATGGGGTGCTGGAGATCAAACCCTTATCTGTTATACTATCATCCCCCCCCCATAAATGCTTTCTTTCTTTCTTTCTTTCTTTTTTTTGGTTTTTGGGTCACACCCGGCAGCACTCAGGGGGGCTACTCCTGGCTCTACGCTCAGAAATCACTTCTGGCAGGGTCGGGGGACCATATGGGATGCCGAAATTCGAACCACCAACCTTCCGCATGAAAGGCAAAAGCCTTACCTCCATGCTATCTCTCCAGCCCCAAATGCTCACTTTTCAATGCAAGATCAGCATTCAAAAATAAGTTGGGGGGCAGAGAGCACAGCGGGTAGGGCGTTTGCCTTGCACAGGGCCGACCCAGGTTCACTCTCCGTCATCCCATATCAGGAGTAATTTCTGAGCACAGAACCAGGAGTAACCCCTGAGCACCACAAAAAAATATAAGTTGGACTGAGGGTATGTAAGTTTTCTAGACACATCTATGCTCTTGGTTGCTTTTTTAAATAGGCAAACGGATCATGTTTCTGTGTGGAAGAAGCCCGAGGACCTAAAGTGCTGTTGCTTCATGTTTGTCTCTCCCAGTATCTCCTCATCCACTTCTTTTTTTTTGTTTGTTTTTTGGTTCACACCTAGCTGCGCTCAGGAGTTACTCCTGCCTCTATGCTCAGAAATCGCTCCTGGCAGGCTCAGGGGACCATATGGGATGCTGGGATTCGAACCACCATCCATCCTGGGTTGGCTGGCTGCTTGCAAGCAAATGCCCTACCACTGTGCTATCTCTCCAGCCCCTCCTCATCCACTTTCACAGTAACTTTGGCAGATGGAATGCCCAGATAAAAATCATATCACGGGAAGAGTAGGTGTATTGAAAGCCAACCTCTGATTTTCTTTTCTTTTCTTTTCTTTTTTTTTTTTTTTTGGTTTTTGTGTCACACTTGGTGGCGTTCAGGGGTTACTCCTGACTCTGCACTCAGAAGTCGCTCCTGGCAGGCACGGGGGACCATATGGGATGCTGGGAATCGAACTGGAGTCCATCTGGGGTTGTCTGTGTGCAAGGCAAACACCCTACTGCTGTGATATTGCTCCGGCCCCCTGAATTTTTTTTTTGGGGGGGGGGGTGGATGCTCAAGGTTTACTCCTTGCTGTGTGGTCTGGATTGAACCCTGATCAGCTGCATTCAAAATAAACACATAACCTACTATACTATCTGTCCAGCCCCTAAAAGATAATTTTACATCATTCATTCAAGACGACACTGAAATGGGCCAGAGTGATAGCACAGTGATAGGATGCTTGTCTTGCACGTGGACAACCCGGGATGGACCCAGGTTTGATCCCCAGTATCCCATATGGTTCCCCAAGTCTGCCAGGTGTGATTACTGAGTGCAGAGCTAGGAGTAGCCCCTGAGCACTACCAGATGTGACCCCCCACCCCCCAACAAACAAAATGAAAGAGCACACTGAAAGATTGTAAGAAATTGCTATATTGGTCTTGGTAGATAGGACAGAGGGTAGGATGTCTGCAGGCAGCTGACCTAGGTGTGATGTTCGGCACTCCCCTGCCAGGAGTGAACCCTGAGAGCTAGAAGTAACCCCTGAGTTCCACTGGGTGTAGTCCAGCACCCCCCCCCCCCCAAATTTCATATATTATCCGTTTACCCAGTTTGTGTTCTTTTTGTTTTGATTTTGGGCCACACCCAGCAGTCCTCAAAGGTTATTCCTGGCTCTGTGCTCAGAAATTATTCCTGGAAAGCTCATGGAGACCATATGGGATGCCAGAGTCAGCAGCGTACAAGGCAAACATCCTCTCCACTGTGCTACCGCTCTGGCCCTTTTGCCAGATATTTTTTGTTTAGGAAATTGAGGTTCAAACTCAAGGTATGCACCTAGCCACAGTACTATCTTTCCAGCCCCTAAGGCCATTAGATTTCCAAGGTCATTTATTTGCCCTGAAAACCATCACTCACCTGCCTGTATTTGGTCTGGTCTGTTCTGTGATTAAAAGTGATCTGGGGGGGGGGGGGGCGGAGAGATAGCATGGAGGTAAGGTGTTTGCCTTGCATGCAGAAGGTCGGTGGTTCAAATCCTGGCATCCCATATGTTCCCCCGAGCCTGCCAGGAGCGATTTCTGAGTGTAGAGCCAGGAGTAACCCGAGTGCTGCCGGGTGTGACCCAAAAACCAAGGAAAAAAAAAAGATCTTCCACACTCTGTATAAGACTTCTGAGTCACAATAGCAAAAGGCTTACCTGTTCCTCGGGTACAGAAGCTATACTCGATAAAAACGGAGCCCAAGTGGAATGCAGGATCTGACAGTTCCTGGGTTTTTGCAAGGTTCTTCAAGGCTTTTAAACTCAGCGGAGTTTAAGTTGTGATTATAAGTTGAAAAGCTGGGCCCAGAGAGATAGCACAGCAGCGTTTGCCTTGCAAGCAGCCGATCCAGGACCAAAGGTGGTTGGTTCGAATCCCGGTGTCCCATATGGTCCCCCGTGCCTGCCAGGAGCTATTTCTGAGCAGACAGCCAGGAGTAACCCCTGAGCAACGCCGGGTGTGGCCCCCCAAAAAAAAACAAAAACAAAAAATAAGTTGAAAGGCTGGGGCCGGAGAGATAGTATGGAGGTAAGGCCTTTGCCTTGCGTGCAGAAGGTGGTTTGAATCCCGTCATCCCATACGGTCCCCCGAGTCTGCCAGGAGCGATTTCTTTTTCAGGGGTTACTCCTGGCCGTCTGCTCAGAAATAGCTCCTGGCAGGCACAGGGGACCATATGGGACACCGGGATTCAAACCAACCACCTTTGATCCTGGATTGGCTGCTTGCAAGGCAAACGCCACTGTGCTATCTCTCTGGGCCCAACCAGGAGCGAGTTCTCAGTGTAGAGCCAGGAATAACCCCTGAGCGATGCTGGGTGTGACCCAAAAAAAAAAAAAAAAAAAAAGATGAAAAGCTGACCTGAGTACACAGCCCAATGTATAGGATGGACCCTAGACTTGATCTCCATCCCCTCCTAAAAAAAAAAGGAGAGACGGAAAAGTAAAGTGGGGTAGAGAAGTCATTGAAATCACTGGTTGGGCCCGGAGAGATAGCACAGCGGTGTTTGCCTTGCAAGCAGCCGATCCAGGACCAAAGGTGGTTGGTTCGAATCCCGGTGTCCCATATGGTCCCCCGTGCCTGCCAGGAGCTATTTCTGAGCAGACAGCCAGGAGTAACCCCTGAGCACCGCCGGGTGTGACCCCCCCCCCCAAAAAAAAAAAAAAAAAAAAAGAAATCACTGGTTAGCATTTTGATTGAACAACAGGCCAGGGCCACCCAGGTTCAATCCCCAGCATCCCATATGGTTCCCCAAGCCTGCCAGGAGCAATTTCTGAATGCAGAGCCAAGAGTAACCCTTGAGCATCACTGGGTGTGCCCCCCCCCCAAAAAAAAAAAGTTACTGAACAACACTAACAATACTTTTTCACCTACTCTTCTCACCCCTCCAACGGAGCTTTCCCCTTTGACACGTGAGAAAATTCAAGCTTAACCAGTGTCAGGTCAAGCTTAACCAGCCTCAGGTCTTAGAGCTGGGAAGGAGGATCTAAACCTAAATTGTTTCAAAGCCCAGATTACAAAACCAGCCGAACTTGACAGAACCTGCCCTGTGCCCTTGAGTGAAGCCCAGATGCCATCTGCCTTGGGGCATCTGTCTTGCAAGAGTAAGTGACGGGTTGGCCTAAGGTTCCCAGATAAGGACATTACCTGGGTTCAATCCCCAGCATCTCATATGGTCCCCCACATACTGCCAGGAGTGATTGCTGAGTGCAAAGTGAAAGTCACCCCCTGAGTACCACTGGGTGTGGCAAAAATTAAATTTGAAAAAAAAAAAAGGCTCCAGGTATGAGCTTTGGGTCCTGGCAAGGGGCATGCAGAAGGCCAGGGCAGAGAGAGGCCAGGTTAGGGAAGGGCTGAAAGGTATGTATTGAATTTAGGGATTAAGTCATTATTGACCTTGTTAGTAAACACTGTGCTCTTTCTTAGACCTCGTGCCAAACCACAAAGACTTTCCCTTGGTTATTTGTTTGGGGGGAGGGCAGCTATTTATTTTAATCATCCTCAGGCAAGGATGTTAAAGTTAATTGATCGTCTCATATTTATTTGACCCAGTGCTAGTGGCTGTAATTTAAATTTTCTCTCAATTAAAAAAAAAACTAATAAACGGGCTGTTGAGATGAAGGTACTTCCCTTCCATGTTGCTCAGCCTGGTTTGATCCCCAGCACCACGTTTGATCACCCACCCCACCCATCAGCATGGCTGGATATGGCCCAAGCAAGCTCTTGCCCAATAAAAAGAAAACCAACCCCCGCCCCAAAGGGGCAGTGCTATGCTGTCCACTTCTCAAGATGAGGAAATCTTCCCTGAGGAATTTTGCCATCATGGGACTTCACAGCTAGTGGCTTTATTTATTTATTTATTTATTTATTTATTGGCTTTCGGGCTTTTTGGGCTGAGTGCCACCGGGGTTACTCCCCCAAGCCTGCCAGAAATAATTTCTGAGTGTAGAGCCAGGAGGAACCCGAATGCTGCCGGATGTGACCCAAAAACCAAAAAAAAAAAAATTTCATCTGAGTTTTCAGCAATAGGTGGCATGATGACCTGAAAACTTAATGGTCCCCTTAGAAATGTTTTAGCAGGGGGCCAGAGTGATAGCACAGCAGTAGGGCATTTGCCTTGCATGCAGCCGATCCGGGACCCGGGTTCAATCCCTGGCATCCTATATGGTCCACTGAACCTGCCAGGAGCAATTTCTGAGTGCAGAGCCAGGAGTAACCCCTGAATATTGCCGGATGTGCCCCCATCAGAACTTTTTTTTTTTTTTAATTTTTGGGCCACACCCAGCGATGCTTGGGTTACTCCTGGCTCTGGGCTCAGAGATCGGTCCTGGCTTGGGGGACCATATGGGATGCCGGGAATCGAACCAGTCCATCTTGGGTTGGCTGCATGCAAGACAAACGCCCTACCGCTGTGCTATTGCTCAGGCCCCAGAACTTTTTAGATGCCAAGGGGTGACTAGATCCAGATCCTCCACAGTCAAGGCTGCATTTGCCACTGAGCTGTGTATCCCCTGGTCCCCTAATACTTAATTTCAAAACAGCATTTGTATCTTGTCTTATGACTTGCTCACTGCACCTGTGACTTCCTTGCACAGTAAATTTCGGGAGTGGATGTTCCATACTTATATGTGTGTAAAATATATGTAATTTTGGCTTTGGGTCACACCTGATGATGCTCTAGTTACTCCTGGATGCACATAGAATTACTGGAGGCACTGCCTGGGACCATAGAGGAACCAAACCTGGGTTAGCCAGGATTGAATCCGGGTATGTCCCAGGTCAGCTGCATGCAAATATCCTACTGCTGTGCTACTATCACTCTGCCCGCCCTCCCCCATGATCATTCTTTTTTGTTGTTTTTGGCTCACAACCCGCAGGTGCTCAGGGGTTAGTCCTGGCTTTGAGCTCAGAAATCACTCCTGGCAGGCATGGGGGAAAATATGGGATGCTGGGATTCGAACCACCGTCTGCCCTGGGTCAGGTGCTTGCAAGGCAAACGCCCACCCGCTGTGCTATCATCTCTCTGGCCGTCCCCTCAATGATCATTCTTGATGGGCTTTCTTTTTTTTTTTTTTTTTTCTTTTTGGGTCACACCCAGCGGTGCTCAGGGGTTACTCCTGGCTGTCTGCTCAGAAATAGCTCCTGGCAGGCACAGGGGACCATATGGGACACCGGGATTCGAAACAACCACCTTTGGTCCTGGATCGGCTGCTTGCAAGGCAAACGCGGCTGTGCCATCTCTCCGGGCCCCTTGATGGGCTTTTGGGCTTATGACAAAGAATATCAAAGTGCTTTATTTATTTATTTACTTTTTGGTTTTTCCATAGGTGACGCTTGTCTCTGCTGCTCCTGGGAAGGTGGTCTGTGAAATGAAAATAGAAGAGGAGCACACTAACAGAATGGGCACCCTCCACGGTGGTTTGACTGCCACGCTGGTGGACAGCATATCCACTATGGCCCTGCTGTGCACAGAAGTGGGGATACCTGGAGTGAGCACTGATATGAACATAACGTACGTATCCACGCTCGACCCCCAAGAACATGCTCAAAAAAGGAGATCTAAACACTCAGCTGCTTTTATATATAAAACATAAACCAAATGCATAGCCTTCCCCACCTCCCCTCTTACTATTCCTCTTGTACCCAGGAAGCTGATTAGGCAGGAGTGAAGTGGGGAAGCCAGTCTGCTAAGTGAGAGCAACAGAGATTCAGTTTATGGAAGTATATGCTAGATAGCTAGATTTTGTAGTCTTTTAAAAAATGAGTAGGATTGGGGCCTGGAGAGATAGCATAGCGGTGTTTGCCTTGCAAGCAGGGGATCCAAGACCAAAGGTGGTTGGTTCGAATCCTGGTGTCCCATATGGTCCCCCGTGCCTGCCAGGAGCTATTTCTGAGCAGACAGCCAGGAGTAACCCCTGAGCAATGCCAGGTGTGGCCCAAAAACAAAACAAAACAAAAAAAAAAATGAGTAGGATTGGCGATCAGAAATAGGACAGCAGGTCAGGTGTCATTTTGACTTTTTTTTTTTTTTTTTTTTGGGTTTTTGGAATTTTTTTGGGATTCAAACCAACCACCTTTGGTCCTGGATCAGCTGCTTGCAAGGCAAATGGCGCTGTGCTATCTCTCCGGGCCCCACCTGTCATTGACTTTTTTTTTTGGTTCAGGTGTCATTTTGCATGTGGCTAACCCTGGTTCAGTTCCCAGCATCCTCTATGTTCCCCTGAGCAGTGCCACGAATAATTCCTGAGTGCAGCCAGGAGTAACTCCTGAGCATCATCAGGTTTGACCCAAAGCCAAAATTAACTATATTTTGTACATGTGTAAATATGGAACACCCATGCCCTGTTTACTGTGCAAGGAAGTCGCAGATGCAATGAGCCAGCCATAAGATACAGTGTTTTGAAATTAAGTGTTAGGGGATTAGGGGGACACAGCTCAGTGGCAAATGCAGCCATGACTGGGGAGGATCTGGATCCAGTCACTCTCTGGCATCTAAAAATAAATTGGTTTTTGTGCCAAATCCGGTGACGCTCAGGGGTTACTCCTGGCTATGCGCTCAGAAATCGCTCCTGGCTTGGTGAACCATATGGGATGTCAGGGGCTCAAACTGCAGCTAGCGCACACAAGGCAGACGCCTTACCGCTTGTGCCACCATTCCGGCCCTAGAAAGGAATTCTCAAGTGTAAACATTTTGCTTAAGATACTGGCCATCGGGGCCGGGCGGTGGCGCTCAAGGTAAGGTGCCTGCCTTACCTGCGCTAGCCTAGGAGACGGACCGCGGTTCGATCCCCCGGCGTCCCATATGGTCCCCCAAGCCAGGAGCGACTTCTGAGCGCATAGCCAGGAGTAACCCCTGAGCGTCACCGGGTGTGGCCTAAAAACCAAAAAAAAAAAAAAAAAAAAAAAAAAAAAAAAAAAAAAAAAAAAAAAAAAAAAAAGATACTGGCCATCGAAAAAAAAAAAAAAAAAAAAAGATACTGGCCATCGGGGCCGGATAGCACAGCGGTAAGGCATTTGCCTTAGACACAGGACGGTGGTTCGAATCCCGGCATCCCATATGGTCCCCCGATTTCTGAGCCAGGAGGAACCCCTAAGCGCTGCCAGGTATGACCCAAAAACAAAAAAACAAAACAAAAAAAAAATACTGGCCATACTTCATGGCAGGGTAAGATCAGCTGATGACTGCTAAAAGCTCTTGTAAGGAGTGGAGGAAGAGCCATAACACAGCAGGACCCACAAAAAGTTCCCCAAGTACCACCTGAGTGATCCCTAAGCACAGAGCCAAGAGTAATCCCTTAGCACAGATTTTATTTATTTGGTTTTGGGACCACACCCAATGGCACTTGAATCACTCCTGGCAGGCTCAGGGGACCATAGGGAATACTGAGATCAAACCCGTTAGCAGCATGCAAGGCAAACTCCCCACCTGCTGTGCTATCACTCCAGCCCTGTTTTAAAACTTTTTCTAAAATACTTTCAGAGGGCCAGACAGCACAGCGGTGAGCATTTGCCTTGTAGGTAACCAATCCAGGAGACGAATTTCCAGCATCCCATGTGGTCCCCCGAGCCTGTCAGGGGTGATTTCTGAGCGCAGAGCCAGGGGTAACCCGAGCACAGCCTTGGTGTGACCCAAAAACCAAAAAAATACAATACTTTCACAGGGGCTGGAACTATAGTGTAGCAAGCAGGGAACTTGTCTTACATGCAGTTAATTCAGGTTCCATCCCCAGCACCTATAGGCCATCCCCCACCCCCAGCCTCTCAGTGATCCCCGACAGCAGAACCTCTTGAGCACTTCCAGGTGTTGTCTAAAAGCCAAAATATATGCCAAGTAAAAGCCAAATATATGCTGCCATGGCTAGACAGTGCCAGGGTTAGGATAAAGATCCTGACTCGCTAGGCCCAATCCAATCCCCAGCCCTCCCAGGAGTGATCCTGTAGTAGAGCCTGAGCAATGCTAGGTGTGGCCCAAAACCCAAACTCTGCTAACTCGTTTCAATGCTTCCTTCCCAGGTACATGTCTCCTGCTAAGCTTGGAGATGATATTGTGATTACAGCATATATTCTAAAGCAAGGGAAAACACTTGCATTCGCCTCTGTGGATCTGACCAACAAGGCCAATGGGAAAATGATAGCACAAGGAAGACACACAAAACACGTGGGCACCAGACAAGCGCTTTGAAGCTCCCTGGTGGCCTAGAGACCCATGATGGATGCCTTCGACTCAACAGATGTTTTTTTCAAATAAATCAGTACAACCACAGTAACAAGACCTTTCTTTGGGGCAGAATGAGTGACCAAGTGGGGAATGTGGTGTCTATTCCTTTGAAGTCTCTTCAGACTTGGAGTCTAATACATTCTCAGTTCTAGGTCTCTCGCTCTCCAAGCCCATGTTCTCAATGCACAGATCATGCAGAGCTTGGCCCCTAGAACCAAGACTACTTGGGTTTTAAAATTTATTTGGCGGGGGCGTGAGGGGGCGGGTGGAGAGATAGCACAGCACAGCAGTGTTTGTCTTGCAAGCAGCCGACCCAGGACCTAAGGTGGTTGGTTCGAATCCCAGCGGCCCATATGTCCCCCGTGCCTGCCAGGAGCTATTTCTGAGCAGATAGCCAGGAGTAACCCCTAAGCACCGCCAGGTGTGGCCCAAAAACTAAAAAAATTGATTTCGGGTTTGGAGCCATACCCAACAATGCTCAGGAATCTCTCCCGAAATGCTCATGGGACCATGTGTGATGCTGAGGATCAAACCTGGGCCAAGTAAGTACATGCAAGGAACTCTCCCCACTGTGTATTCAGTCTCCAGCACCCATGTCTGGTTTTGTCTTCCCTGTACTCATGCAGCAAGGTGACTAATAAACCTCTGCATCTATATCCACACAACAGCCCCTAGAGCATCCAATTGTTCTTTTGCAATCCTATCTTTCAGTCAGCTTGAAGAATATGTGGAGCCATAATAGTTAGCTGTGGGGGGTCGGAGTGATAGGTCAGTAAGTAGGGTGCTTGCCTTAGGAATAACCCAAATGCCACCGGATGTGGTCCCAAAATAAAACAAAGTTACTGTGAAAAACATAAGGCCCAAAGAGAGGTACAAGGAGTAGATGGCCAACTTGGATTCAATCCCCAGCATCCCATATAGTCCTTAGACTGCCAGGGGCAACCCCTAGAACAAAGGTGGGTGTGGCCCAAAACTGTGCTGTCTTCTCATTTCTTCCCATTCCTTCCCCTCAGTCAGTCAACTACCCAATGACTTAGGAAAAAAATAAGTTACCACTTCAAGCTTTGTGTATTCACCTGAATAGTCAGGAAACTTTCACCTATTTTATTTAGGTTTTCATTTTTTTTTTCAAATTCCAACCAGAAGCTAAATACAATTGGAAACTGATAAGCACTAAATTTTACTCCAAAGGAGTAGGATCATTCAGATTTACTCCAATAAAAGTATGCAACCCTGAAGCAGAGCTTTTCTTCATTTTAAAGAAAAAAAAAAAAACCTATACAGTAGTCTTTCCTCGTGTTCATTGCACGAAATGAGTTGTTTTTGAACTTCGACACGCATGGCTGCTTTGACAATTTAAGATTCCAACTTTTAATAACTTATCTGCTTCTCAAAACCCTACGATACGTTTTCCTTTCGGTTGTGTAGAATCAGTACGTCTGCACAATTCACTGGAATTTCTTTGCAATGAAAAAATCCTTTCTCTTAAAACAAAGAAAACAAAAACCCAAAAGGAAAGTCCTTTACCTAGCATGGTTTCTGCAGCTATGAATGTATTTCTCAGTTTTAGAATAGCTGCTTTCGCTACTCCAGACTCCAAATCTGCTTTAAGAAAGTGTATTACTGTTTCCACACTTAGCAGAAGACTCTTTTATTTTTTTTTTTTTTTTTTTTTTTTGGTTTTTGGGCCACACCCGGTGACGCTCAGGGGTTACTCCTGGCTATGCGCTCAGAAGTCGCTCCTGGCTTGGGGGACCATATGGGACACCGGGGGATCGAACCGCGGTCCGTCTCCTAGGCTAGCGCAGGTAAGGCAGGCACCTTACCTCGAGCGCCACCGCCCGGCCCCAGAAGACTCTTTTATAACAGCAACTTGGGGAAAGATCTGGAAATAAAAGACATATATTCATGAGTACCAGGAAACAAACATGGCCCAGTCAAGAGGCAAGGATGCCTCCAATGAGATGCTTTTTTTTTCATTTAAGATTTCTTTCCCGTGGTTGTAGTTTCTTTTTAGAACAACCACTTCTGGTCACTAGAGTGAATCTGACAGTGTTCTGGATCAACAGTGATTATAACAAAGCTATTGCATTTTTTAGATTATTTATACTGTGACATATATTCCTCACCCTCTAAATACTGATGGCAGATGTCAGAGAGGCAAAAACCAGCGCAAATGGAAAGACCATCAAAAACGAGTATCACCTTGTGCTTTCAGATACAATTAAGCATTTCAGTGTACAAAGAGTCCTTTCATTTCACATTTTAGTAAGATGCCGATGCAGTGCAGCAAATATGCAAAGCATCTTCTTTCACACAGTCCGTGCAGAAGACATTGAAATTTTGTTAAGTTCTGAGATACAAATGATTAGAAAAAAAATCCAGGATGAACAAGTTTCAAAATGCATAGTGTTCTGTGCATGAGTCCATTTTCTTTAAACTCTGAAAGAATAAAGTGGTCAGAAAACAAGACAAGATTTCCTGCTGCACTCTGATCTTCGCCATTTTGCTGGTCCGGACTCTATTCTGGCATATAAGGATGGAGGTGATCCTCTATGGTGCCAACTGCCCAGTGAGTAAGCTGTTCTTGTGGCAGGTAGAGGCAGATGCTGCATAACTTGAAGATAGTAGCTTTATTTTTTGGAGTCTGGAAAGAGAAAAGGTTTAAAATTCTCAAAGACGACATATAACTGACCAAAATTGTCAAGAGTCCACCTCTACAATTAGGCAACTATGAACACAAGCTACCTGATCATGTAACATGGAGGAAAAAAAAAAAAGGAGGGGGGCCTCAGGGGCCAGAGCGATCACACAGGTATGCTGTTTGCTTTGCAATGCAGCCAACCTGGGTTTGATTCCTAGCATCCCATAAGGTCCCATGAGTCTGGCAGGAGTAAGAATTGAGTTGCTACCACAAACTACAACAAAAAAGAAAACAGTGGGGCCGGAGAGATAGCATGGAGGTAAGGCGTTTGCCTTTCATGCAGGAGGTCATCAGTTCGAATCCCGGCGTCCCATATGGTCCCCTGTGCCTGCCAGGAGCAATTTCTGAGCGTGAAGCCAGGAATAACCCCTGAGCACTGCCGGGTGAGACCCAAAAACCAAAAAAAAAAAAAAAAAAAAAAAAAAAGAAAACAGAATCTGGGGCCTGAGAGACAGTAGAGCAGGTTCAATCCAAAACATCCCATAAAGTCCCTCAGAAACACCAGAAGTAATTCCTGAGCAGCGCCAGGAGTCCCAAACACCAAAAAAACAGAAAATTAAAACAAACTTGCCACACAAAATATAGAAATTACCAGAATTATAGACCACATACATTTTATTTTAGTTTGTTTTTGTTTATTTGGCCACACCTGGTGACGCCCAGGTTACTCCTGGCTATGTGCTCAAAAATTGCTTCTGGCTTGGGAACTATACAGGACAACAGGGAATCAACCCACGGTCCATCCTAGGTTATCGAATGCAAGGTAAATGCCTTACTGCTTGTGCCACTGCTGAGGGCCCGAGCCTGCCAGGAGCGATTTCTGAGCATGGAGCCAGGAGTAACCCCTGTGCGCTGCCGTTGTGACCCAAAAATCCAAATTTAAAAAAAAAAAAAAAAAAAAGGCCCGGAGAGATAGCACAGCGGCGTTTGCCTTGCAAGCAGCCAATCCAGAATCGAAGGTGGTTGGTTCGAATCCCAGTGTCCCATATGGTCCCCCAAGCCTGCCTGCCAGGAGCTATTTCTGAGCAGACAGCCAGGAGTAATCCCTGAGCACCGCCAGGTGTGTGCCCCCCCCAAAAAAAATACAAGTTAAAAAAAAATCTGGATTAGAAGCAGTTATCTCTTTTTTTTTTTTTTTTTTTTTTTGGTTTTTGGGCCACACCCGTTTGACGCTCAGGGGTTACTCCTGGCTATGTGCTCAGAAATCGCCCCTGGCTTGGGGGGACCATATGGGACGCCGGGGGATCGAACCGAGGTCCTTCCTTGGCTAGCGCTTGCAAGGCAGACACATCTTACCTCCAGCGCCACCTACCCGGCCCCAGAAGCAGTTATCTCAATGGGACAAAATACTATGTCATACTTATATGTATATTATTAAAAAACAAAAACCACATACAAGGGCTGGAATGACAGCACAGCAATTTGAGTACTTGCCTTGTGCACGGCGGACCCAGATTCAGTGCCTGACATCCCAAAAGGTGCCATGAGCCTTGCCAGGAGGATCTGAGATAGTACAGTGGGGAGGGGCTTTACCCTGCATGTGGCTGTAAGTTCAATTCCCCATCGCATATGGTCGTTCCGAGCCCAGAAGGATTGATTACCGAGAACAGAGCTAGGGTAAACCCTGAGATCAGCTAGGTATGATGCAAAAACCAACCAAAAAAGAAAAAAAAAAATTCAGGGGCCGGAGAGATAGCATAGAGGTAAAGCATTTGCCCTTCATGCTGAAGGACGGTAGTTTGAATCCCTGCACCCCATATGGTCTCCTAAATCGCCAGGGGCGATTTCTGAGCATAGAGCCAGGAGTAACCAGAGCGCTGCCGGGTGTGACCCAAATACCAAAAAAAAAAAAAAAAAACAAAAAAAAAAAACAATTTCAAACACATGTGGGTGAAACACCTGTAAGGGAAGGCGCTTCCTTGGGAGAAGTAAAGGAACTCACACCTCCTCCAATACATAGCACAGTATCTAGGGCACAGCAAGGAAGCCTAGACAGCAGATGAATGGGAGACAGAGGCAGAGAGCGAGGAGGACAGAGAAGTGGCTGCTTGGAAAGGTTTAGCAGAGAAGCCATGTGAGGAAATGCACATGGCGGTTAGGAATGTGAAATAAATCTGGCTGACTCCTGGAACATCAACTGACTGCTTTGGGAATTTCTCCGCTGTCACCTTCAGACCCACAGGCTGAGCAGCACCATCCCCCAACCAACAACACCCAAGAGCAAACTTCAGCCACAACTAAGGGATCAACCACCCCGATGCCAGGCATACATGAAGTGTTTCCAGGGCTTGGGAGAGGCACCAACTACAGGTGACTTTATCTACAACTCAGATTAGTTTACAACTTAGAAAGGATTCAAGTAATTATCTCCAAGAAACAAATCAGACAGTTGGTGTTTTGTTTTGTTTTTGGGCCACCCCCAGTGCCACTTAGGGGGTACTCCAGACTATGCACGCACGCACGGCAGGCTCAGGGGACCAAATGGGATGGGATGTCAGGGATCAAACCCAGGTTGGCCGTTTGCAAGGGAAACACCCTACCACTATGCTATGCCTCCAGCACCCAGCTAATGTTAATTAGCTCTCACTGAGAAAGTGATTTAAGTATACTTGAATGGAAAGCTTAATGGGGGCAGCAGGGATTAAAAAAAAAAAAAAAAGCCTGCCTTGCATGCAACCAACTCAGGGTCTATCCCTGGCACCCCCTATGGTTATGTAAAATGATCCTGACCTGAGCACCACCAAGTGTAACTCAAACTGAAACCCAACCATAAAGAACTTTGTAAATCACAATGATTTTAATAAAATATAATACAGTGATCTTAACACACATGTCCATCCCTTTGGATTTTGATTTAAACTGTGTAGGTAAAGGGCTCAGAGAAATAGTCTAGCGAGGGGGCCGAAGAGATAGCACGGAGGTAAAGCATTTGTTTTGCATGCAGGACAGTGGTTTGAATCCCAGCATCCCATATCGTCCCCCGAGCCTGTCAGGAGCAATTTGAGTGTAGAGCCAGGAGTAAACCCTGAGTACTGCCAGGTGTGACCCCAAAACAAAAAAACAAAAACAAACAAACAAAAAAAAAGAAAATAATAATACAGCAGGGAAGGCAAGCAGCTGATGCAGGTTCAATCTCTCACATCCCCTATGGTCCCAAGATCTCTTCCAGGAGCCTGAGTAGTCAGGAATAACACCTATGTACTGCAATGTGTGCTCCCCCCCCCCCAAAAAAAAAAAGCCAACCAACCAGATGTCTAAGGACTAGGCAAGACCATGTCCAAATCTGAGTTATGAACCACCCAAGATTCATAATGCAAATTATTAAGCAAGAATGGAGCATAGAAATTTACGTTCTCAGGTTATCATACCTGTTGATGTTCTTACATAGCAAAACACTTGTCATGCGTAGGGCTTACCCAATTCATTTGACACCACAAATGGTCCCCTGAGCAACCTAAGTAAAGCCGCATAGTACTATGGGAGTGCTTAAAAAAACAAAGATCTAGGACAGTGGTTCTCAAAATACTGTACTTTAGGCAGCTAAAGAGTTAGGACAGGGGGCTGAAGCTTTGCCCTTCATCCTGCTAACTCCAGTTCAAATCCCCAGTTTGTGGTCCCAAAACAAAAACCAATAAATCCAAGTACTGCACACTAGAATACTGTCTTTTAAAAGCTCCCCAGTAGGGCTGGAGTGATGGCACAGCAGATGCCTTGCAAGCCATCTGACCCAGGTTCCATCCCAGGCATTTCATATGGTCCCCCTAGCCTGCACGGAGTGCTGCCAGGTGTGGCTCAACACATACCCACCTGACCCACCAAAATAAAATTGCTCAGTAGAGAGAAACAGCACAGCAAAGAGGGCATTTGCTTTGCAAGCAGCCAACGCATATTAAATTCTTGGCATCCCATACAGTTTTTGAGTATGGCCAGGAGTGATTCCTAAGTGCAGAGCCAGGTATAACCCTGAACATTGCTGATTGCTCCCCCAAAACAAAGAAGCTCCCCAGTAATATTAGACAGTGCAGTCGGTAGGTTCTGATCCAGGTTCACTCCACAACACCAGACATGGTCCCCTCCCCTAAGACCCGTCAGAAGGGATCCCTGAGCATAGTGTCAAACCTACACTGTGGATTCAATGAAAAATAAGTACAATGACAACATTCAGGTATGGCCGTGAAACTACCCAGATAATTCTAATATGCAACATTGTACAAATTGCTGTTGCAGAGTTGTTTTTTTTTTTTTTTTTGGTTTTCGGGCCACACCCTGTGATGCTCAGGGGTTACTCCTGGCTATGCGCTCAGAAGTTGCTCCTGGCTTCTTGGGGGACCATATGGGACGCCGGGGGATCGAACCGCGGTCCGTCCTAGGCTAGCGCAGGCAAGGCAGGCACCTTACCTCCAGCGCCACCGCCCGGCCGCAGAGTTGTTTTTAAACTTAAGGATTGGAGGCAGGAAAAGCAATCTTAGGCTGGGATTATGTCTGACAGTTAGACCCCCAGCGTCCCATACGGTCCCGAGTCAGGAGCACACAGCTAGGAGTAACTCCTGAGCTGAGATCACTGGGTGTGGCCCCAAAACAAAACAAACAAAAAGTGTACATGCTAAAGAGGAAAATGAAATTAAATAAACATACAAAACAGTGAGAAAGAAAACAGGCCAGGAGGAGATATCCTAGCACATTTCTCATCCAACACTGCTGGTGTGGTGCTGGCGGTCTCTGGCAATAAGGGGCCTGGTACTGAAGCTAGCACTGAACTGCCAAGGCCAGATAGCCTGCCAGTACCAGCCGCCAAGTCTCCGAGCAGACCCTCTGAGATTAAGGGCCAGCTTGCTAAGTGTTTTGTTGTTTGGGTACACCAGCAGTCTCTGGGGACCATACAGTGCCACAGACAGAAACTAGAATACCCCAGAATGAAGATCATCCTCCAAGACATCTGCCTGGCATGCACAGTAGTGTCTCAGGATTATAGTCCTCCCAAGCAGTGGTCAGGAGGTAATCAAGGACAAACCCTGGAAAGTCACTCCTGGCAGTGCTCAGCAAACCATGCAAGGCCAGGGATGCAAATTGTAAATGAACCCTTTAACTGTTTCCCAAACTCAAGAAGGCTTACCTGCAAGTGCTGTCTATCGATAAAGAGAAACACTGACTGGTTAGGATTGTTGACAACAATTCCAGTCTTATCCTTGCGGCTCAATACATGCAGAAACTGTTTTTCATAGTCACCGTGATGAAACTCAAATTTGGCCTATTAAAGAAGTACAAACATAATAAGAAACAAAAGACAAAAAAATAAAAGTACAAACATTTGTAAGTAACCAGACACACGTGGCTTTTTGAATTATCTTCAGTACTCACATATACCTAACCGAAGTCATAGTGAGCACATTTTACCTCTATTCAGTGCAATTTATAATTCAGTTCTCTAATATTAGCCACACTTCAATTATTCTGTAGTCATATATAGCTTGTGGCCAGTATTTTGAAGTATTTTAAATAAAGACCTATTTCCTTCATTATTATGTATCTTCAATAAAAGTTTTGCATCAGTGAATACTAAGTGATTTTAAGGTACGCTTCATAAAACCAGATTTTAAAACCCACTCATTATCTCCTACCATAGCCTACTCATGTGACCCAAGTACGGGTACACACAGCCAAAGACAGAAGCCCTTGGCACAGCAGGGTGTAACCAAAACAACACCCCACAAGAAGTCAGCAAGATGTCAAAGTCTTTAAGAGCAATCACTCTCTACTCCACGTAGTAAAATTCAAGATACATACATTAGACTTCTTAGAGAAGTTCAGTATATTATTTGTATTATTTCAAGAAACTATGAGGGAAGAGATGTTCTGAGGCTCATCCTTGTGCTCCCTTGTCTAATCAATAAATTTTATCTCAGACTCTCTCTGGGTATAACTACAGATACATCGGGTAATTAGAACCTCAGTCTCAGGAGATTCTATAACCCAAATGCTTTCTCCTCACTCCCTGAACTATTTAAAGGAACTAGAGAGAAAAGATTTAAGAGTTACTACAAATCATTATTGAAAACAAACATCTGCCTAAGTTATACCCTTTCCCAATTTTGATTTATACAAGTGCTTACCACTCTTATTAGAATAAAATACCTGAACAGGCCTAAAAGGCTCATCAGATTCCTTCCACCTAGAGAACAGGAGACAGACAATTTTTTCAATATCATTCCGAGGCCAAAGAATGAAATCCATCTCCTGTGTACAGCCAATTACATCCTATAAAATAACAACAAAAAATACTTTCAACATCCTAACAAAGAGCGATGAAACTGTAACTATACGAACATTTCCTAAGCTGACAAACCCCACCATACACCAAGGTCATAGTAATAGTAACAGAACTACACATCATCTAAACAGATCATAATCTAATTGTAATTGTTTGGTTTTGGAGCCACACCCAGAGGTACTGAGTGGTTACTCCTGGCTGAGCTCAGGATACTCCTGGCAGGCCCAAGGGATGATGATCACACCTGGGTCGGCCATGTGTAAGGCAAAAATGCCCTACCTGCCATGCTATCACTCCAGCCCCACATTTTTTTCAAAACATCTATTTATTTATTTAGATTTGGGGCCAGACCCAGTGGCACTCAAGGTTTACTCCTGACTTTGTGCTCAGAAATCGCTCCTGGCAGGCTGGGGGGTGGGGGGGGGACCATGTGGAATGCTGGGAATCGAACCTGGGTCTGCCCCGGATTAGCCACATGCAAGGCAAATGCACTGCTGCTGTGCTATCATCCCATAATCCTTTCTAATTTTTTTTTTTTTTTTTTTTTGGTTTTTGGGTCATACCCGGCAGTGCTCAGGGGTTCCTCCTGGCTCTATGCTCAGAAATCACTCCTGGCAGGCTCAGGGGACCATATGGGATGCCAGGATTGGAACCACTGTCCTGCATGCAAGGCAAATGACCTACCTCCATGCTATCTCTCTGGCCCCTATTTCTGTTGGTTTTTGTTTTTGTTTTGGGTCACACTCAGCAGTGTTCAGGGTTACTGCTGGCTCCACGCTCAGAAATTGCTCCTGGCAGGCTCGCTGGGGGACCATATGGGACACCAGGATTCGAACCACCGACCTTCTGCATGCAAGGCAAATGCCTTATCTCCATGCTATCTCTTTGGTCCCTCTGGCCCCTATTTCTAATTCTTTATCTTAAGTACATACCAAAAAAAAGTGCATTCATGGGGCCTGAGAGTACAATAGAAAGGTACTTTGCCTTGCATATGATCAATCCAGATTCAATCCCTGGCAACCCATATGATCCCACTCATCAGGAGTAAATCCTGAGCACCACAAGATGTCCCCCACCTCACACAAGAGAGGAAGAGATAGTATCACCAGTCGGGTACTTTCCTTGCACCCAGATGGCTCAGTTTCAATTCTCAGCACCATATATGATCCCTGGAGCCTGCCAGGAATGATCAATGAGCCAGACCAAGAGCCCACATACACTGCAATGTTCCTCACATCAAAACTTTTTTTCCCCTCTTTTACAAAACTTAATTTTATGCAAGGCAACACCAGGGATCAAATCCAAGGTCCCACATGCAAAACAAGATTATAAACCCTTTAAGCTATCTCCTTTAAGTTCCCCTCCCCTATTTAGTGCATCTTTGCACAAATTCTGAAGGGCATCCATTATGGTCCCAAGCCAGCCAGGAGTAATTTTCTGAGCACAGAGAAAAAATTAAATACATAAAAGAGGCCACAGGGATCAAAGAAATAGCACACGGGTATAGTGTTTGCCTTGCACACAGCCCAACCTTGTTCAATCTCCAGCATTCCATATGGTACCCTGAACCTGCCAGTTCTTCCTAAGTGCAGAGCCAGGAGTAATCTAAGTGCAGTTGGGTGTGGCCCAAACACCAAAACATAAATAAGAGGCCACAGAAGCTAACAATTCTTGGGGGAAAGAAATGCATGCTCACCTCATAAAAAAGGTACCAAATGAAGAAATCAATGGAACTTACCCTTCGCATAGACTGGTATCGAGGAGCATGGAGCTGTACCACATCCTTCTGTAAAAGCTCTATGGAACTTTCCAAGGAATAGCTGGAATCTCGCACACCTTTCAGGATATTTTCTTCATAATTATTTGTCATGACTGGTATAACCTCAGACACTTCAAAAAGTGCTGATTTTTTCTTCTACAAGAAAAACAGGCTATCATTAACTCAATGCAATAATCTCTTAATGCTCAGTTCATATTACACTGTTATGTACCTTTGTTCTAACTCAGCAAAATTCATAACCAAAAATAATCCTTTATTGAACATTTTCAGATAGGAAGATGTCCATCCCTCAATTCCTACCCCAGCCACAAGACAAAAGTGGCTAAGATCAGAGCCCTGATGTGAAAGTGCATTAACCAAATACCAAGACATGAAATGTTTTAATTAATATTACTTGCAATACTCCTGGACACCACTTAACTGTAAATGTCAACATCTGAATGAAAATACAACCAAAAAGAAAACCTAAATAGAAATTTTCTTTAAAGAATTATATAGTACAATGAGGTCTTTTGGATTAAGTACTAAGCCTGAGCAATATTAATTACTCATAGGCTTATTTTAATGTCTGCAACTAAAATCTAGCCTAATCTTGACTTATTAGTGAAAAAAGAAAAACATCAAATTAGTTCTTGTTTCTACATCTTGCAAAATTACTTCAGACCATCTTACACCCCCAAAACTGACCCCGGAACAAGGGGTGGCCTGTGAAACAAGTGTGACCTTAAAACAAAACTTTTTTGCAACCTTTTTAAAATGCTATACACTACCAGCCAATGCAGGCTTTTTGGGGGCCACACAGTGCTCAGGCTTGCTCCTGGTTTTGCATTCTGGCAGGCTCAGGGGACCATTGGGGTGCCTAGGATAGAACCCAGGTAGGCGGGCCTCCTTCGCTGTTGTACTGTTTGGGATCCGCATTCGGCTATGCTTTGGTTTTACTCTAAGCTCTACACTCAGGAATTACTCCTGGGGGTGCTTGGGAGACCACATAGGAAACCAAAGACAGAACCCAGTTTAGCCACATACATTCGTAAATACTAATAATCCTTAGAAGTCAAGCTAGTAACCTGGGAACACATCCAAATATTAGCTACCAATATACTTCTGATCTCACTTAACTCACAATTTAGCACAAACTGTCCGTGTCTGAGTCCCAGTTTGCCCCCTGTACCAAAATTAACTGATTTTAAAATAAAACTTATTCTCATTTACTTTTCATAAACATCCTTCTTATTCCTAAGGTATTAAATTTACTTTATAAAATGCAAGTTTCTTAACTAATGCCAGAGCGATAGCACAGCGGTGTGGCGTGGCGTTTTGCCTTGCGCGCGGCTGACCTGCAGCTAACCCAGGACCTTAGTTTGATCCCCAGCACCCCGTATGGTTCCCCAAGCCAGGAGAGATTTCTGGGCACAGAGCCAAGAATAACCTGAACCTGGGTGTGGGCCCCCAAAAAAAGTTCCTTAACTCCACCTAGATGAAATTTATTGTTCAAGATTTAGTCTCGGGAGGTAGAGATAGTATAGTGGCTAACCAGGGTTCCATGCCTGGCATCCCATATGGTCCCCTAAGCACTGCCAGAATTAATTCCTGAGTGCAGAGACAGGACTGAGCCTTATGGGGTAGGCTCAAATACAAAATAAAACAAAAACCAAAAAGGTCAGGACCAGAGAGATAGCATGGAGGTTTGCCTTGCATGCAGAAGGATAGTGGTTTGAATCCCGGGATCCCATATGGTTCCCCATGCCTGCCAGGGGCGAATTTCTGAGCATAGAGCCAGGAGTAACCCCTGAGTGCTGCCGGGTGTGACCCAAAATCAAAAAAAAAAAAAAAAAAACCACACACAAAGAGGTCTAAGCCATTTAATTACACTGCAACTACTACATTCAGAGATAAACACAGCAGTTACAGCATTATATACCTATACATATATATGTATGGATGGATTTTTTGCACTGTCAGGCACCGATCTCAGGGTCTTGCATATATGCAAGCTTGATCCCAGTTAAACCATCAGTCCTGGAATTCATCTCTTCCCCCAACCACTTGTGACTCTAACATTGTCATTAAAAACTAGAAATAATAAAAGCTTAGAAAACCCACTTGTGCTAATTATACGCATTAAGAACTTTCAATTACCTTCTCCTTGAATACAAAGGCAATATACATCTTGAAGTCAAACTGGTCAGCTAGAGATTCTTTTTTCTTTCTAAGCTGAGCACGTAGTCTGTTCAGAGCTTGTTTCTTCCGGGAGTTTGGGTCCCCCATTTTGAAAATACAGGTGGTACTAAAGCCTTTGGAAATTGTCACTAAACTATGGGCACTTTTTCTTAAGACTCAAGTACAACAGAAACAAGTCATTTTTTTTTTTTTGCCTGCTAATATGATTGAATAGCTAAAAATCACGACTGTAACCCAAACACTGCACCTTCTGGCAGTATTAGCAGACTGTCATATTACAGGGGCACGAAACCAAAGCCGCTGTCCAGTCATGTTTGGACAAGAATGTTTGGGGCGAGATGGGCCAAAAAAGGAAGACGGGAAGAGAAAAATGATACCCGAACTAGATTTTCGGAAAACACATTTGGCTTAACTGCCCAGGATTTGGGGAGGGTGTCGTGAAAAGCCTATTATCAGGATTTAGGTGTGCAATGTAACACAGCTGACACCAATCCTATCCTTAAAATCCATTCGGGTATTTCCTCCCCCTTTTGGTGAGGAGTTACCAAAAAAGGAAAGGGATGGGGGTAAATGTGACCCTTGCTTTCCAAAAACGGGGGAAATAAAAAGAAAAAAGGGGGGGGGGAATCACTCCCCAAAAGTTTGGGGGGGATTTAAAAAAAGAAAAAAGAACAGGGTAGGTGAATGAAACTGAAATAGATCTCCAATTGGATTTTACCCAGCCAGACCCATGGCTGTCGCAGGTAATTAAGTCGTAGTTATTTCAGATTTCACTATTGCTATGTATCGCCAGTGCTTGTTATTGGTTACACTGGGTGGTGCGCCAGGAGAGAAGGGCGGAACCGGCCGAGAAGGAAGGGGAGCAGCGGCACAGGGTCTCCCTGCCATCAACTACAGTGTCTACCAGGGGCGGGCAGGTGGTGCCCGAGGAGGCCAGGAGGGAAAAGCGCGGAGTCATCGCCAACGTCCCCGGCACCCACATTTGCACCCGCAGGCGGCTGCTGACGCGGCTGCCCGGGAGGAGAATCATGATGGCAGCGGGAAACGAAACCAGGGGTGGCGGTGGGGTGGATGAAGCTCGCGAGCGGAACGGC
Source organism: Suncus etruscus (assembly GCF_024139225.1). NCBI lineage: Eukaryota > Metazoa > Chordata > Mammalia > Eulipotyphla > Soricidae > Suncus > Suncus etruscus. Next base: position 54,249,753 of record NC_064865.1, read on the forward strand.
ACGATCCTTCCAGCTGGGGAGGGAGGAGAAAGAAGGCGTTTGGGGTACGGGTGGTGGTGGTGATGGGGTGTCAAGACCCAAGAGAGAGCCCGGCCCGAAGCGCCCTACATCCCTCCCCCTCCCTTAACCCGGCCGTGGCCAAGAGAGGCCAGGGGAGCGCAGTGCTGGGGTCGGGGTCCCTTTCCCACAGCCAAGCCGCAGGGGCGCAGCCGCACCTCGAGGTAGATCTGCACCCCTTTCCCTTTTTCTCTTTCCTGCTGCTGCTTTTAGCAGCCCCGGCAACTAAGCCACTCGCACCGCGGGCAGGCCCGGCTCGCTCATGGTAGCGTGGATTCGAACGCAAGCAACCCACCCGGGGTGGAGGAGGCGGCGGGAGCAAGAAAAATAAAAAACTGAATTGAATTAAATTAAAAAAGGAGGTGATCGCAAGACAGGATCAAGGGACAAGTTGGAAGAGAAAAAGAGCTAGGGGCCTAAAGACCCTGCCCCAAATGGACAGGATCAAAGGGCGAGGAGGAAAATAAAACACTTGTCTGAAGGAGAAGAGCCTAGGGGCCCCCAAAGATCCGGGCCAAATGCAAAAATAAAATAATAATAAAAAGGACAACTTTTCCTAGTGTGCTCGCTCTTGCTCAAGTGCAACACACCGTGTATGCGTGTGCACCCCCCGAGTCCAGGGATGGTTGGTTTTGCAGGATTGGGGGTGCACGGGTGTTGGGTTGGGGGGGGGGGATGCGATGGCCGAGGTGAAGTTACCCGGACAAGGTTTCTTCCAGGGTGGTGGGGAGAGGATCCTGATCTGCAGAAAGTGGGAGTGGGTGGGGGCTGGCCTTGTGTCCCCTTCCCCAGGCCCCCCGCGTGCGACTCACGGAACGGCACGACACGACCCGGGAGCGTCGCTGGGACGGGCGGGACCCTGTCTCTCTCTCTCTCTGTCTCTCTAGCCGCAGCCGGCGGCGGGCTGAGCGGTGGTGGCGGAAGAGGAGGAGGAGGAGCAGGCAGAGGCAGAACAGGCGGCGGCTCGGGCGGGGGGAGCCATGTCAAGAGAAGAGCACCAGCCCGCGGCGCCCCTCCAGGCCGGATGCCGAGCGCACAGGGCGCCCTTCCAGGCCCGCGTTGCTGCTGCTGCTGCTGGTGTTGTTGGTGCTGCTGGTGCTGCTGCTGGTGCTAATGCTGCCGCCGATCACCCCCGACGTGGGGAGACCCATGCTTTAAAATCTGGGGGTGGGCTGGCTGGACGGAGGAGGCGGAAATAGGGAAGAAAAAAAAATCAGAATCGAAATAATGCACAAAAAAAATGAAAATGCAAAAAAATAAATTTAAAATAATCACTATCAAAAAAAATAAAATAAATCAAAATCCAAAACGACCCCAAAGGAGCAAGCAGGCCAACACAAGAGAGGCCAAGGAAGGCCTGGGGCCTCTGTGGCAGGAGGGGGGAAAAAAAGGGGAAATGGGGGGGATCGCCCTGCTCTACCAGAGTGAGAGGGGAAGGGAAGTGGGGTGTCAGTCGATCGGTCAGTCAGTCAGCGAAGGAAAAATAAAAAATAAAAAATAAAACCGAAAAAAAGTTGGGGTCGTGGAAGGAGCATTGGCTCGCGAGTCCTCTGCCAAGGCCCTGATGGGGGACCAGGCCCAGGCCGAAGCCAGCGCAGGCGGTGGGTGGACAGGCAGCAATCGGCCTCGTTCGTCCCCCAACGGCGACGACGACGCGGGCCTCGGGCTCCTCCCGGGTCCGGGGAAGGAGAGAGAGTGGCTGTTGGGCAGAGCAGCGAGAACAAACGACTTAAAATGGCAGCGACGCGCCCAGCTGCGTCAGCTCGCGCCCGCGCCAGGCACCGCCCCGGGCGTTCTGCGCCTGCGCACCAAGCGGGCTCCCTCTCCGGAGCCGGAAGTCACGTGGTCCGCGTCAAAGCCGCCGCTGCCAGGCACCTCCCCCGGCGTTCTGCGCCTGCGCACAACTCGGGATCCCGTCCCCGAGTCAGAAGTCACGTGTGTAAGTTTCGCGAGCGGCCAAGCAGGCGCTGGCGCCAGGCGCCGTTTACGGATGTTCTGCGCCTGCGCGCAACGCTGGATCCCGCCCCGGAGCCGGAAGTCACGTGGATGCGAGCGGTAAAGTCTCGCGAGAGTTGAAAGCGCGCAGGACAAGACTGACTAAAGATGGCCGGAAGGAGAGGAGAAAGGAGATAGATGGGTGAAGGAGGTGTAGGAAAGAAGCGGCTGGCTCTGAAGAATTGAGAGCTCTTACTACGTCTATGTGGCCTTGGAGACGGGGAAGTTGGAGACGACTGGAGCGGCTTTCTTCGGGTGGATGCAAGATGGGAGTTTTCCAGGGGCGGCGGGGAAAGGAAGAGTTGCTTCCTTCTTCCGCCCCGCCTCGCCCTCTGTGACGTCACTAAGCCGCGCCCTCTTCCCTTCCTCTTGGCGCCCGGGCTTGTAAGGACCCGGATGGAGTCGCACTTCCGTGTTTGTTTGTTTGTTTTTTAATTTATTCAAAGACAATCTTTCGGGCTGGAGAGTTGACATAGCGGTAGGGCGATTGCTTTGCATGCAGAAGGACGATGGTTCGAATCCCGGCATCCCAAAGGGTCCCCCGAGCCTGCCCGGAACGATTTCTGAGTATAGAGCTAGGAGTAAACCCTGAGTCCTGCTGGATGTGACCCAAACACCAAAATAAATAAATAAATAAATAAATAAATAAATAAATAAAAGAAAATGCAAGAAGAAAACAAAGGGCCCGGAGAGATAGCACAGCGGCATTTGCCTTGCAAGCAGCCGATCCAGGACCAAAGGTGTTTGGTTCGAATCCCGGTGTCCCATATGGTCCCCCGTGCCTGCCAGGAGCTATTCCTGAGCAGACAGCCAGGAGTAACCCCTGAGCACCGCCGGGTGTGACCCAAAAAAAAAAAAAAAAAAAAAAAGAAGAAAACAAAAATAAAATAAAAATAAATGAATAAAAGAAAATGCATCATGGACATAACTGATCCTAATCCATTTGCCTTAGGAAGACCCAAAGCAACATGATATATTTTTTATTTATTTAAAGAAAATATATCACATCGTTGACACATTGATCATAACACGTTTGTTTCAGGAAGAACAAAGGCAAAGTTATTTAAAACCAATAGAAAAACTAACGAGATGGAAGAGAAAGAAGAGGTTCGGTAGCAAGTATATGTTTGACAAAGTAACATGATTTTTCAAAGAAGAAATAGAACATTGGAAGAACTAAAAGAGATGGAAGAGAAAGGAAAGAAGAAAACAAAGTGGAATAGCAAGTTTATTTTTTGAAAAGGATTGTGTCACCAAGGAACTCATGAAAGCACTCGCAGAAAGTTTAGCAAGCTCTTCCTTTTCTTTCTCTTTTTTTTTCTTTTTTTTTAAGATAAGAGTCAAACTAATACAGTAATAAGGGTGTGAGAGTGGCAATTGTTTGCATAGGCTATTTTCAGGCTGGGCCTTTTGGGTGGAATTTGCAGGGTCAATGTGCAAGCCATGGAGGATGCTGGAAGGGCCTAGGAGATCCGAGGCTCGTTTCATGAAGTTTTATTTTCCTTTATTTTTTATTATTATTATTATTTTTTTTTTTTTGGTTTTTGGCAACCCACTGACTCTTTGCTTGCAGCCCCCAATGTACTGACTGTTAAACCTGGCTGTGGCTGGCTCAACATTGGGCCCATGTGGTTCACTTGTCTCCGCCTCCACACAAGCCCTAGAGTGTTTCCAGCCCCCCAACAAGGTCAAAGACGCCATTGGGAACTTCAGCAAATTGCCAGCACGTCTGGACCCCTGGATTTCTCTCTTCTCTCCATACCCCCTTTTCATTCAGGACATAGATCTTTTTTTTTTTTCTGCCATCCCCCAGCACCTAAAACTTGGGTCTTATCAGATGATCTGTCTTCCACAATCAGGAGGGTACCAGGATGGTGATAAGGTTGGGAATTCCACACGCAACCCCTCTAGTGACTCCAAGAGGCAGAGACCATGCAAAAGCAAGCATTATTATATAAGCATACAGGAGCTCTCAACGTGGCCTTACATAAACCAGAGGATGAGAGCCTCGAACCAGATTTAACAAGCTTTTATATAGCTTTTCAGACAGTGAAAAATTACAGTAGGGTGGTCCATTTTAGGGAGTATGTGACACTTGACATTTGCTCAGTTATCTTTTTGCAAGATTTAGATAACCACAAGTCATAAGGTTTGCAACAGTTAAAAAGTATTTTTGGGGGTCCAGGAAGGTGGCGCTAGAGGTAAGGTGTCTGCCTTGCAAGCGCTAGCCTAGGACGGACCGCGATTCGATCCCCCGGCGTCCCATATGGTCCCCCCAAGCCAGGAGCGACTTCTGAGCGCATAGCCAGGAGTAACCCCTGAGCACCAAACGGGTGTGGCCCAAAAACAAAAAAACAAAAAACAAAAAAAAAAATGTATTTTTTTGGTCAAGAGCAAGTTCTTGGGTTTTAGGGAGGGATGGGATCCAGGGCATCAAGGGCGAGTCCTCAGGAAGTTGCAGAGAAAAATTATTTCATAAAAAAAAAATTATTTCATTTATTTTACCTTTCGATGGTTGCTGCTGCTGACTCTTGGTCCTTGGCACCAAAGAGCCTTGAGACCCACTTTCCAAAAGCTCTAATGCTGATAAACATGCAAAAGAGACATAAGTGATAGGTTGTCAAACCTAATACCTGACTAACAAAGTCATCTCTCTTCTCATGAAACGGTAGTGGATTTTATAAGTCTAATAAATTTCTAAGTTGCCACTCTCAGCTTGGAAAATCAAAATAGGTTACCTGCAGTCATTTTTTGTTTCCAGCCATAAGCCAAATAAAAAAAGATCATTGAGATCCATCCTTCAATAGGATCCACTGCTAAAGAATGAGATTCCTGGGGCCAGAGAGATAGCATGGAGGTAGGGTGTTTGCCTTGCATGCAGAAGGAAGGTGTTTCTAATCCCGGCATCCCATATGGTCCCCCGAGCCTGCCAGGAGCGATTTATGAGCACAGAGCTAGAAGTAACCCTTGAGCACTGCCTTGGTGTGACCCAAAAATAAAATTAAAAAAATGAGATTTCTGCTGTGTTCAAGTTATCAACTCTAATTTAGGAACGTGCTGCCCTGATTCATTTTCTTTATTTTTTTTTACAATTATATAACAGTAGTTGGTCAACTTACAAAGGGAAAGGGAAAGATTTCAATTAGCTTTATGATGATGTTTGTGTTCTTGTTCTAAAAGTTTCAGAAAAACTAGCACTGCATCATGCCTCCTTGAACTTCATAGTGATGTGTATCAGTTATCATCTCCATGGAAGACTTTTCTTTTAAATAACGAAAATGAAATATAATTAACAGTAACTATTTCTTTTGGGGGGGAATCACAACCGGTGGTGCTCAGAGGCAGTGCTCCTGGCTCTGCTTTCAGAAATCACTTAGGGAAACCATATGGATGCCAGGGATCGAACCTGGGATGGCCTCATGCAAGGCAAATACCCTACCCACTGTGCTATTGCTCTGACCCCATGTACCTATTTCTTAAATAAGTTACAAGTTTTCCTAAAGTGTACTCATTAATGGCTGTTCTTGGGGTTGTACAGCTATAGCTACTATTGAATTATTTAAGGGTTTGTGGTTACACCTGATATTGCTTGGTGTCTGCTCCAGGCAGTGAGGTGGAAAGGGATTCCTTGGTTCAGGGGTTCAAGCCTTGGAGCCATAGAGAAAATAAAGCTTCTGTGGATAAGAGTGCTTCTCTTGTACCACACCCATTCGCCAGCACCACCAAGCATTGATCCCTGTGTGTGTATTTGTGTGTGGCCCAAATACAAAACAACAAAAACAACAGGCTCCTGCATGCAAAGTGTGTGCTTTAGCCCTTTGAACCACCTGCTCTTTGCAGTCACAATTTTAGAACATCTTCACCACCCAAATAAATCACTTCCTCTCTTCCTCTGCAGCCCCTAACAGCCCCTTGTCTGTTTCCTGTAATCTGCTTCCCTGGGCATTGCATTGAAATAGAATCTACCGACATGGTTTCTTTTCTGTCTGACTTCTACACTTAGTAGAATGTTTTTGAGTTTTATCCATGTTCTGGCTTGTTTCAGTATTTGATTCCTTTTTGTTGCCAAATAATATTCCTAGCATGGATATCCAATATCTTGTTCACCAGGCAATAAATATTTAGATTGTTTATGCTTTTTGGCTCTTAGAAAAAGTCTATGATGAGAATTTTTGTGTAGACACTTAATTTCTCTTGGGCATGCATGAACTTAAACTTCAGATTAAAATCACTAGAACAGAATGTCAATTCTGTCTTAAAATTAATCACTTTAGGGGCCGGAGAGATAGCATGGAAGTAAGGCGTTTGCCTTTCATGCAGAAGGTCATCAGTTCAAATCCCAGCATCCCATATGGTCCCCCGTGCCTGCCAGGAGCAATTTCTGAGCCTGGAGCCAGGAATAACCCCTGAGCAATGCCGGATGTGACCCAAAAACCACACACACACACAAAAAAAATTAATTACTTTAAGCACTGTCAGACTTTTCCAAAGAGGTAGCATCACTTTGCAGTCCTGCTGGTACTGAGGTTTGGTATGAGGTGTGATATGAGGGTGATTTTGTCAATAATTCTTATTAAGTGTCTTTTTGATGACAAACATCCTAGTAGGTACAGGATGGCATTTTATAATGATTTGGATTTGACTTTTGTTTGATTGGTTGGTTTTTGGATCACACCCAGTGGCGCTGAGGGGTTACTCCCGGCTCTGCGCTCAGAAATCACTCCTGACAGGCATGGGGGACCATATGGAATGCTGGGATTAGAACCACCATCTGTTCTGGATCGGCTGCTTGCAAAGCAAACGCCCTACCGCTGTGCTGTCTCTGGCTCCAATGTTGAGCATTTTTTAAACTTTTGATCATGCTTCTTATTGTTCTTGTAGGAGCCGTGCTAGGGCAGGGTCATTGGGTCAACAAAAACACAGTTTGTGGTGCTGGGGTTGGGGGGAGGAATGAGGAGAGATGGCACAGACAGGAGAAAAATGTGTTGTATTTATTTGGTGTCAAGCCTCCACAACGCAAGGCTGGTGCTTCGGTACTTGTACCCATCCCAGTCCCATTCTATTGCTTTGGACAAAAGTTCAGAGCTGGGTCAGAGAGACAGTAGATGGTTAAGGTACTTGCCTTACAAGGAGCCAACCCAAGTTCAAGTCAGCACTACTTATGATCCCTCAAGCACTGCGAGGATTAAGTTCTAAATGCAGAGCCAGGAGTAATTCCTGAGCATTGCCAGGTGTGGCCCCAAAACAAAACAGAAACAAAAAAAAAGGTTGAGTTGGGGCTTGTTCTTTAAGCCCATGTTCTCCCCTGAACACAGATCTTGTTTGCTTTTAATGGCACATCTTTGCTTGCCTTTTCCATGTTTTGCATTTATTTCTTCTCTTTCTCTCCTCTTACATCTTTTCAGAAGAGAAAGACTTAGTATATCAGGTAAGAGAAGTCAAGTGACTTGCAACCATCCAGCCCAGGTTGGATCATCAGCACCACACGGTGATTTCTGAGCACTCCCAGGAATGATCCCTGAGCACCGAGCCAGGAGTAGGCCTGAGCACCACCCAGTATGGCCCAAATGACAACAGACTAAAAAAAGGAGATAGAGGGGCTGGAGTGATAGCACAGCAGGTAGGGTGTTTGCCTTGCATGCAGTATACCCAGGGTTTGATCTCTGGAATCCCATATGGTCTCCGGGGCGTGCCAAAGGAGATATGGGGGCTGGAGCAATAGCGCAGCGGTAGGGCATTTAATGCCTTGCATGCTGCTGGCCCAGGACGGACCTCAGTTCGATCCCCGGTGTCCCATATGGCCCCCCCAAGCCAGGAGCGATTTCTTTTTTTTTTTCTTCCTTTTTTTGGTTTTTGGATCACACCTAGCAGCGCTCAGGGGTCACTCCTGGCTCTACACCCAGAAATTGCTCCTGGCAGGCTCAGGGGACCAGTTTCTTCAGTACGTGTCCCAATCTCAGAGTCTTCCACTTCAGAATCAGTAATTTCCTCTTCAGAATCAAATTCCTGACTATCCGTTGATTCAAAGATATCCAAGGGCTTTTCAGTCAATCTCTTCAAGACATAATACATCAAAAATGATTTATTGCGGGCCCGGAGAGATAGCACAGCGGCGTTTGCCTTGCAAGCAGCCGATCCAGGACCAAAGGTGGTTGGTTCGAATCTCGGTGTCCCATATGGTCCCCCGTGCCTGCCAGGAGCTATTTCTGAGCAGACAGCCAAGGGTAACCCCTGAGCACCGCCGGGTGTGGCCCAAAAACCAAAAAAAAAAAAAAAGTTTTTTTTGGGACGCGGATGGCATAATAACACAGAGGTGGGGTGTTTGCCTTGCACTCTGGTGACCCAGGACAGATCCGGGTTCGATCCCCCACATCCCATATGGTTTTCCGAACCTGCCAAGAGCAATTTCTGAGCACAGAGCCACGAGTAACCCCTGAATGCTGCTGGGTGTGATCCAAAAACAAAAAACAATAATTATTTTGGGGAATCAGAAGCTAAGATACCTATGTACACTGAACCTGAAATCCTAGCTCTACATATAATCCCCTAAACAACAAGTTGTGGCACCATATTTCCCTCTCCAAGGAAAAAGAGTGACCTTGAAGCAGGGTGATAGGCCAATGAGCTGTAGTACAAGCCTTGATCAAAGTTTAGGTTCTCTATCCAGCGTCATATGGTCCCCCCCCCCACACACACACACCTCATATTACCAGGATGGTGACTCCTAAGCAGCAGAGTTCAATTTCTATTACTGCATCGCCATTTCTGTAGAGCCAAAAGCTATGAGTCATTTACATAACACAAAGCTAAAAAGTTTATCAAGAAGTTTTTTTAGTATATATTAAATCACCTATTCATTGCAGACAATATATTGTCTGCAAAGACAAATGGTTAAAAGCTTTAGAGAAGATATATTGCGAACCAAGAGTCAACCTCTTTATATCCTAAGCCTGAAATAAATACCAAGACTTTTCAGTGAAAAATATGAGTCACTCTGCAACTTGGTAGCTGGTATTCACACAGCAGCTCAGAGTCACAGCTCACACACTCTTTCTGTCATACCAGTCCTTATTTTTGTCAAGTCATCGCCTCTAAGCGCTCCTCCAGCCCCCATCCCAGGTACAGCCAAAGGTAAAGCAAAGGCAGTGAAAGCAAAATTTTGTATCTTAGGACTGGAGTGATAATACAGCAGGGTACTGGCCTTGCATACAACCAACCAGGGGTTTGATCCCCAGCATCCCATAAGCTCTTTCTAGCTCACCAGGAGTGATTTCTAAGCTCAGAGACAGGAGTAACCTGCTGGGTGTGGTCCTACCCCCCAAAAAATAACTTTATTCTTGGACCAGAGAGATAGAGAGATTAAGGTACATGCCTTGCATGTGGCCCACTGGAGTTTAATCTCTAGCACTGCACAGTCCCCTGGGTATCTCTGAGTGAAATTCCTGAGCATAAAGTTGGGAGAAGCTCCCAGCTCTGATAGATGTGGACTAAAACCAAACCAAAACAAATCACTTCATCCTCCTGGGGCTACTCTTTGCAAGGGAAATGATCTTTCCTGAAATAGATATTCTGCAAATCTCAAAGACCTGAGAACTGGATCTTACATCCCACTACTGTCCTATGTCAGAATTCCATGCCTGAGGCTTCCTATGTCTGAGGCCAGAGTGATAGCATGATGAGGAGAGTATTTGCCTTCTACAGGGCCCACTTGGGTTCGATCCCCAGTATCCCATATAGTCCCCACAACCTGCCAGGAATAATTACTGAGTGCAGAGTCAAGAGTAACCCCTGAGCACTTCCAGGTGTGTTCCAAAAGGAAAAACATGAACAAAAAACAATACCTATGTCTGGGGACTGAGAGTACAGCAGGTAGAGCAATGCCTATTATATGAATGACCCAGGTTCCATCTCCAGCACAGACAGAAATAGCCTGAGAGCACGACCAGATGTAGACTTCATTTACAACAAACAATAAAAGAATATGCCTTAGCTAAACAGGGAGAGAGCTAATCACCCACGAAGGAAGGTGCAAAGTAGAAAAGCAGGAAAAGGCAGATAGGAGGATGCTTGCAGAGAGCTGAGCCCTGCCACGGAGGACTGCTCTAAATGCTGCATCCCAGTCAATGTCTTTGTGCTTTATTCTCTATTCCCTTAGAGAGGAACATGAAATCTATATTATATGCTCTGATGAAATGCATCTTTCTGAAACTTTTTTTTTGTATCTTATTTTCTTTTTGTTTGTTTGTTTTTTTGGGCCACACCCGGTGACACTCGGGTTACTCTGGCAGGCTCATGGGACTCTATGGGATGCTGGGGATCGAACCCAGTTTGGTCACATGCAAGGCAAATACCCTCCCTGCTGTGCTATCACTCCGGCCCAGTCTTATTAATTAAAAAAAAAAAAAACAGATGAATTAGGGCTGGAGAAATAGCACAGCAGTAAGGCATATGCCTTGCACGCTGTCAACCTGGGACGGACGTGAGTTCAATCTCCGGCATCCCATATGGTCCGCCCTCCACGCTGTGCTATTGTTCTGGCTCTGTCTTATTAATTTTCAAAAAAAATAAATAAATAAAGACGAATTATTTGGTGCACAAAGCAGTGATTTCCACCCCAAGAGTACCCACAGGTGCTAATGGCAGCCTATCTGTACAGCAGCTGATCCTTGGAGTTTGTTTTTCTTTCCAAATTAACCAGAAACACAGGAGAAAAGTGACAAGGTAAGCATTCTTTTATTTTTAAAAGTCAGCCAAGATGCATTTGTGACTTCCTAATGTCAGTTGTTTCTGCTTTTGTAAAATCTGTAGCTAGCACAGTCTTAACCATATTTGGAAAAGCAAAGCAAAGCAAAAAGGAAGCTACTTTGTTTTAAGTTCCTCTTTTAAACTTTAACACATTAGTATTCACTCTGATCTTACATATACTAAGTTATTTGCTGTACTTTTGTTGATTTAAACCCCCACCCCTTTTATTTTGGTTTTTGGGCCATACCCAGCAGTGCTCAGGGGTAACTCCTGGCTCTGTGCTCAGAAATCACCCCTGGCAGGCTCGAAGACCATATGGGATGACAGGATTCAAACCACCTTCTGTCCTGGATCAGCAAACACCCTACTGCTGTGATATCTCTTCAGCACCAACCTCCTATTTTTTTATTTCTCCCCCAATATTACCCAAGAATTAAGCTCCCTTCCTTCCCCTATCATAAATGATGCCTCTGGTTTTATCCTGGTTCATTTTCTCTCCCCAAAGCCAAGACCCACTTCTGCTCAGCTCAGGCCCTTTTTTCCCAGCAGGAGGTGTTGTCTCTTCTCTAGCTTGGAACTCCTGAAGGGAACTTGCCCTTAGAACCCAAGTGAAACCGAGAGTTGAACCAGCTTTTCTCTTTGGGTGCTTAAAAGATTAACACAGCTTTTTCACGCCCTACAGCTTAAGTCCATGAGCACTGGAAGCAACAGAAGTGGGGTTCTTGATGAGTCAGTTGAACAGACCTGAAGTTCTAGGGGGAGAGGGACCAGACTTTACAGAACTTTATCCACTACAGTTCAAAATTTCATAACTGAGAAATGAAACGGGCTGATTGTGTATTCTCCCCCAAGGCCTCAATGTGAAAACTTGCCTTTTGCTCTGTCCACATTCCTGGGTCTGAACAGCTTCTGAGGGTGGTGTTTGGGGACGTTTGAAGGTCAAGCCTGGACATAACAGGAGGCTGGAAAACAAGGAGTCCTGAGAAGCAGACAGCCCTGTGGGGTCGCCCTCACAGAGAAGGGCCTCTGTCTTCTGGACTTTTAATGAGGAACAAAATGTTTTAGTCCTTCAACTGGAAAAAAAAAATCAAGCTGGGGCCATTTAGAAGGGTTGCCTCAGGGGCAAGGAATTCATGCCAAAGGCTTCTGTGTGGGAAAATTTAAAACTGAAAGAAGGGAAACTTAAGAGGAAGCAAAGTATGAAAACTTTCGAATGTTTCAGTTCAAAAAAAAATCTGAGGCCAGAGAGATAGCTTGGAGGTAAGGCATTTGCCTCTCATGCACAAGGTCAGTGGTTTGAATCCCGGTGTCCCACATGGTCCCCTGAGCCTGCCAGGAGCGATTTCTGAGCATAGAGCCAGGAATACCTCCTGAGTGCTGCTGGGTGTGACCCAAAAACCAAAAACCAAAAAAAAAAAAAAAACCAAACAAAAAAAAATCTGGGGGCCTGAGTGATAGTATAAGGGGTAGGGCATTTGCTTTCTTTGCAAATGGCTGACCCAAGTTTAATTCCTGGCACCCCATATGGTCCCCAAGGCCTGTCAAGGAGTAATTTCTGATCACAGAGCCAAGAGTAACCCCTGAGTGCCTCAGAGTGTGGCTCAAAAAAACAAAAGAAAAACATCTTTATATCTGTATATGGCTTCCTTTGGTCCTCATTACCTCATAAAGGTTCCTTTGAGCACAACCATCTGTGGACCCAAAATAAAAATAGGGTCTAGAGAGATAATCAAGGAAGTGGTAAAGTGCTTACCTTGCACATGGCTGACCTGGATTCTATTCCCAGCACCTCTAGGAGTGTTCCCTATGGATTTAACCAGAAGTAAACCCGGAACACTCTGGTTCTGATTCAAAAATTACTATTACTATTACTACAGTTAATGGCACTGGTGCAGAGGAGAAAAATAATTTAAGGAGAGGTTTAGGGAGTAACTCAAAACATGTTAGTCCTGGCAGTATCCCTAAGTGCAAGAAAGCAAGTCTTCTCATGCCTCATTGATGGAGTGTAACTTCTTAAGTTCCTGAAGGAAGGATTGAGCTAAGGAAGAAGCCTATTGAGATAAATACAGTGTAGAGGGAACCTTTGGAGGTCAGTGAAGGACAAGGAGAGAGATTTTACCAAAGCCTGGACAGCCAGCGTGGGAGCTCTGAAGAGCAGGAAAGCAGCTGCTGGTCTCTGAGCTCAGGGCTCTTTTCTCTGCTTCTGCATTCTGCATTCTGCATTCAGGGCCTTGTTTCTCTCTGGAGCCGGGCAGTAAGAGTGGGTGGTAGAGACATTTATCAAGTCAGCCTCCAGCCTAAAGAAGGGCAGATATAACTGCCAGAGGCAGGCAAAAACGTTGTAAATGGACCCTTCCTCATCCAGTTTGTTTGTTTTGGGACCACACTTGGCAGATTTCAGGCTTTACTTCTGGCTCTGCTCTTAGGGATCACTCCAGGAAGGGCTCTGGGGACCATATGTAGTGCCAGGATGGGACCCAAGTACTTGGCATGCTTACCCACTCTGCTTAAGCCTTCTCATCTATTAGGGGAAAAAAAAAAGTGGGTTCAGGGAAATAGCACTTTAAGCCCCCCTCCCCATAAAAAAATATGTTGATTGATTGGGATAGAAATCTGGATCTAGGAGAGAGTTGAAACCTTCGAGTTCACGAATGCCCCCACATTTGAATAACCCTTAAACTTAATCACCACACCATCTGGGCCAACTCATAAATTCTCAGTAAAATTGGCCAACAGGAGTGCAGGGCAGATGGGAGAGGCTGACACGGATGTGCTAATTCGTCAACACTGTTCAATGGTCCAAACTGTGGATTCATCTGTCACTGTTGGAGTTGTGGCCAAGGACATCGTGGGAGATGACTCATCACTGTGGAGTGTTCTGTTCCAGACCAGCCATTGGCCATTGTAACTATGACACTCACCCCCCTTTGATTCTTTCATTGTTCTGCTGTCCCTGGAATCCAGTTCTATGTGCCCTCTAGCAATGAGCCAAATTCCCAGGGCCTCTCCACATTTAAATTTTTTTTTTTAGTTGTTCAGTTTGTTTGAGAGCCGGACCCACTGGTGCTCAGCATTTACTCCAGGCTCTACTCAGGGTACCATTAGTGATGCCACTAACTGAACCCGGATTGGCCATGTACAAGACAAGTAAGTGCCCTATCCAATGTACTATTGCTGTCCCCTTCTCCAAAAACCATAAGGAAAGATTGAGGTCCTGGGAGGCTGGAGAGATAGTAGCAGGAAGGGTGCTTGCCTGGCATATGACTGACCAGGGTTTGAGCCCCTGAAGCTCATATTGACCCCAGAGTCGCTCCAGAACTGATTCTGAGAACAGTCAGGAGTAAGCACTGAGCATTGCCAGGTGTGGCCCCTAAAACAAAGCCAACCCCTCCTAAAAGACAAACAAAGCAGCATACCATTTCTAGCTTGCTGAATTTTTTTTTCCTCTGGGCCTTGAGTCACATCCAGAGGTACCAAAGGCTGTTACAGTGTGTCTGCTTCTGGTGGTGAACCAAATGCTCTCAGGACCATTTGATACTGGGGACCACAAGCCCCCCCCCCATCTACCTGCAAGGCATGAACTCAGCCTATTGAGCACTGACCGAAGATACCCATAATTTCCATAATTTCCTTTTTATTTTAGGGTACCTACCTACCTTAGCTATTTTCTTTCTCTCCTTTTGATTTTTCTTCATAAATATTTTGTGGTGCCAGGGATCAAGCCCAGGGCAAGTATTAGGTTTGAGCTATAATCCCAACCCAATTTTGGGGGGTGGATGGAAAGGTGAGAACACACCTGTGGTCATACTCATGGGTCACAACTGGAGGTGTTTGGGACCTCTGTGCAGTGCCAGTTGTGCCAACCCTGTCGGGCAGCAAGGGTCAACTTCCTCTTCAAGTGCTTCCAGGAACCTAGGATGTTTCACCCCAGCTCATAAGCTGAAAAGAATGGGTCCCAGCCTGATAACCAGACATTTTATTCACTTCCCTTTCAACAGTGTTTCTATGGGACCAAAAGAGGAACTGGGATATCTGAAGGATAACAGGACATAGCCCAGGGGGATAGAAAGGTAAAGTACTTACTAGGGAGAAGCTCTGATGAACAATGAAATTTAAGGGTGTCCTGGAGCAAGGCAGTATTGATAGGCATTATAACCATGACTCTGTGAGGAAGGAGGGACAGTCCAAGGTCAAGCCCAATTAGGAATACGAATCAGGGGCCAGAGTGATAGCACAGCCTTAGGGCAATTGCTTTGCAAGCAGACAACCCAAGATGGACCCTGGTTTGTTCCCTGGCATCCCAAATCATTCGTTGAGCCTGCCAGGAGCGATTTCTGATCTCAGCCATCAGGAGTAATCCCTGAGCACTGCTGTGTGTGGCCCAAATACCGCTACTAAAAAAAAAAAAAAAAGAATACTAATCAGTGGGGAGTGTTGTGCCTCTCTGTGCTATCCCTCTGTGCTGTCCCTCTCCATCTCTGGCGAGGTGTTGTCTCTGGAAGCTTTCAGCCTCAAGGAGAATCCTGGAACAATCCCTCTACAGGGGCCCCTGGAACAAATAGCTTTTTTTTTTTTTTTAGGGTTTCCTTCTGCCAAGAAAGAGTCACAGAGGGCATCCAACATCAGTGTTCTAACTGGGGTCAGTTGCATACAAGGCAACTTTTTATTCTCTGCACTATTTTTGCTTCTTTTGCTGGTTGGGATTTTTTGTTGTTGTTGTTTTTTTGTTTTATGTTTTTTGGGTCACACCCGGCAGCGCTCAGGGCTTACTCCTGGCTCTATGTTCAGAAATCGCCCCTGGCAGGCACAGGGGACCATATGGGATGCCGGGATTTGAACCGCCGTCCTTCTCCATGCAAGGCAAACGCCTTACCTCCATGCTATCTCCGGCCCCCGGTTGGGATCTTTATAGAGATCCTGTCCCAAGAGGGAAATGAGGCCCTTTAGCTAAGCCTCTGAGTCCATCACTGCTCCCATATTTGGGTTACCCTGAAACTTAATCAGCACACCATCTGGGCCAACATAAATTCTCAGTAATGTTTGCCAACCAACCAACCACCCTCCCTCCCTCCCTCCCTCCCTCCCTCCCTCCCTCTTTCCTTCCATTCTTCCTCCTCCCTCCCCTCCTTTCTTCCCTTCCTCCCTCCTTCCTTCCCTCCCTTCCTCCCTCCTCCCTTCCATCTTTCCTTCCCTCCCTCCCTCCGTCCCTCCCTCCCTCCGTCCCTCCCTCCCTCCCTCCCTCCCTCCCTTCTTCCACCCAGCAGTGCTAACTGCTTTGTGCCTGATAGTTCAGGCCTGTGGTTCTAGGGATTGAATTCAGAGGATCAAGCATATCAGGCACATGCTTTGCCATTTGAACGATCTCTCTAGCACCTCAAGCCCATGAGGTAGCAGGGATTGAACCTTCAACCTGAAAAGGGAAATCAAAAAGCACTTTTTAAAGCATCTGCTGGAACTCATAAGCCTCTTCATTTCTTTGCGCCGGGCAGCTAAAATTAGGACTTCCGGACCTTTCATTTTGGCGAGCCACCAGGAGTCCTCACTCATTCTGCCCGGCACAAAGCTATGAAAAGGTGTCTGGTGAGTTCTGATGTGTGTATGTGTGTGTGTGAGCACGCTTTGCTTCGTGTCTGTCTTAGTCTGAGATTATGTTGTATTCTGTGTCCAGTGGGAAGCTAGCTTTGTGGTGGTTTGGCAAATGTTATGAGCTCTTTGCTCGATGTGGAAACCGAGTAGAAGCAGACTTTGTTTCATAGGGGGGTTAAAGTCCCCCCGGGTGACTAAGGAATCTTCCACCTGATGCGTTTCCAGGTGTGTGTGGTTCCCCATCTGATGCGTATACCAGATGGGCAAGAGGTTGACGAACTTTGGCTGCTTAGGTCACGACCCTGGTGGTACCCCAGGGGTTTAGTAAGAGCAGCTGGAAGACGTTCCGAGCTGCTGAAGAGGTTGTCTGTCTGTGATTTTTGGAGCTCAAGAACTTGGTCATTGGCATAGTTGTCTGTCTAGGATTTATTGTGGAATGCAGAGATTACTTGAACGCATTTTGCTTGGTTATTTGTGGCGCCACGCTGTCTGTTTGTCTGTCTGTTTCTTGTCTGTGTGTTCTATGTTTTTTTTTTTTTTGGTCTGACCACGGGACGCAAGCCCGACCCCCTCTCAAGGGCCGACCCCTGGGGAAAGGGGCCGACCGCCAGTGAGCCCGCGTCTCCCTCGCCCGTCAGTCGTCCCAGCAGCGAAACGCGCAACCCCCGCCGCCCGCGGCGCGGCGAGAGGGCGCCCGAAACCCGCCTAACCCGCTCCCCACCCAACCAGGAAGCTGGCGCATGCAAGGTCCACACTAGGGACTTGGCGGGGGGTGTTGGAAATTGCAAATCCCAGATTTCTCAAATGGCCATCGGGAATAAATTTTCCTGGAGAATTTCTGAACTTTGCAATTCCCCAACTATCCTGCCATGCGTTCAGGCCAAAAAGAGCAACTGGCCGTTTTTTTTCTAGCCGAAAAAAAAAAAAAATGCTTTTTAACTCACCACGTGGTGAAGAAATTCACCACGCCCCAGGGCAAACTATTGTCCTCCCAGCTCCACCTGGCTGAGGAATGTAGGTCATTTACATATCAAAGAAAAATCTAGCAAATGGTTTGGAAGTCAAAAAAAAAATTTTTTTAAGCATTTAAATTTCTAACTTAAAGGTTTCTTAAAAAAATTAATAAGAAAATGTTGCAAATTACTGTTGTTATTTTTGTTTGTTTTTCGGTGCACGTGAAAATTTTTAGCAGCGAAACCACTGCAAAAAAATGAGTGGCGAAGCTTAAAAAAAAAAAAAAAAGGGGGAGAAAAAAGAGAAGGAGCCGAATGGTAGGGCGTTTGCCTTGCATGCAGAAAGAAAAGTGGTGTAAAAAAATTAAAAATGTGTAATAAAAATGTGTATAATCAATCTAAATAATTATTAATATGTCTCTAGGTTAAAAAAAAATGTAAATGTTTTTAAGCATGTTCTACCAAAAGTAGTAAGTATTCATTCTTTCTGGTTTTCAACATTAATTTGTGTAACGTAAATTCCTGGTGTTTCTGTTTAGAAAACTAAGTGAATTTCTATATTTAGAATTAAGCATAATTAAAATATTATTTTGCAATTTTTCATTATATGTTACCAAGAACATTAATATTTGTATCACAGGAGGTTTTATAAAATTGGTCATGGTTTTATTTGAAAATGTATAAAATGTTTCGTTGCAGAAAAAAATTCTAAAATTATCTAAGTAATTTAAGTAATATTTGCTTTTTCTCTTCTCCCAGAACCTTTTAGTACCATTTATGTCATGGCATCATGTTGCTTTGCACAGAATACAAGCAAATGGCTTTTCTCTCTGCATGGGGAGTAGTCCTCATGCAAACAGAAAATCAAAAAAAATTAGTAAGGGAACCCCAAAGCCCTCTTTCAGAGGAATAATTGGAGTTGAGGCGGTGTGACAAGCAGGCACCGGCGAGAAACTGAAATAAATGGCCTGAGTAAGGAAATTGAAGATTTTCCTAGAAGATTATCACAGCCTGTGGGCCCTGCTCTCTCCCTCAAGCTCAGAAGAGAATTCGAGGTCAGTCTCTTCCAAACCTGGAGAGGAGTGGAACAGACAAGTCACCTCTAAAAATTCCTGCAGAGGGTGAGATGCCCAGCCAGAAGAACCTCATGCTGAACCGACCAACTCATCAGCCAAACCTGAGTAACTGTGAAAAACCTGCAGTGTCCACAACCTATCCTCAAAAAAGCTCTGTAAGTAATGGGGGTGCCCCAGATGGAGATTTCTCCAACAGTGCTGTATATGTGCAAAGAAAAAAGCCAAGTTATTCAAATACCGGGTAAGGTACAAGGTAAAGGTGGAGAGAAAAACCATAAAGGAAGCTTGAAACAGCCATCAGGCAAGGACAGGAAAGTGGGCTAGACGTGGCCCTCAAAAACACTGGGGTCGTACAGGCATCCATGACAATTCTGGGAGTTTCCTGACTGCCCTGATTACCCACCCCCTTCATTCACAATTGTGGGAAAATGCCAGATGTCATGTACTTCCTAAAGCAAATCAATCTACTGTACCTTTCTATTGTTTAAAATACTATATATAGCTTGTAAGCTCATGGTTCAGGGCTGGCAGATTCTGGCTTATGCTGGATTCTGACAGCCCCTGCATGCTTGTAAGAAAAATAAACCCTCTGCTATTGCATGAGAGATTGTGGTCTTGGTGTCTTTGAACGGCGCATCGTTCTCCTGAACTTAACATTTGGAGGCCCCAGCGAGATATTCACGCCTGTTCAGGGACATCAACGCTTCACCTCGGGGTTTTGAGAAAACCGGCGCCTAGGAGGTAAAATGTGCACTTGGTGTGGGCAGTGTGACTGCCGTACGAGCCCGTGAGGGTTCTCGGTGGCGGCTGACAGACGTGTCTAGGGGGCCGCAGGTCACAGATCTGAGGGACGCCTCAGTGAGGTTTGGGGATCCCGAGGACGCTCGGGAGCCCTTCTGTATGTATGACCCTTAGTGGGGTATACATTGGTAAACTGCCCAAGTATCGGGACCTAGGTCAGATTCTGTTTGTCTGTCTGTCTGTTACCGTTTTGTGTGAGTTGTTTCTCCTTGTCTTGTGTGACTTGGTTTTATTGAGGAGCCCTAGGGAGAAGTGGCCAGAGGGGCCCTTCTCATCAGGGAGGAGGTCGGGCGAGGCCTCCTCAGCAAGGAACAGAAATCTTGGCTCCAAACGTAGGAGACTCCACGGAGCTCCAAGGATCAGTGCAAGTCCCGGCCGGGCTTTCCAAAGTGGGTGTGAGCCCTTCGCAGATCCTTCAGGTTGGTTTGATTTCATTTTGATCTCATTTTTAGTTTTGGTTTATTTTTTGGCTTTCCACTTCTCTGGTTCATTTTCTCCTGTCTCTCTCTTCAAAACTGGAAGTTACTCAGTGAGGGAAAAATCCCTCCCAGTCCTGGAGAGGTGTGGAGTTCATTGGGCATGGCCCAGAGAGCAAAAGAAATTTGTAAATTTTAACGTGAGAGTGAAGACCGGTCAGTGTGAGTGGTGAAGTGCTTGGCAAAATGTGTGGGGAATTTGTGTGATAATTGATTTCTTGATTGTTATTATCTATTGCCTTTTCTCAGTCAACCATGAAGCAGGCTCAGACTGCTCAGTCCAAGGTCTCTTGCTGGAAAACTTCCCAGAGGTGCAAAAATTGGTGTTAAGTGGCAATTTCTATACTTCCTTGTTATTTTCTGTTTCGTTGTGTTTTTGTATTTCAAGGCAGGCTCTGTTAGAGACAGGGCAAGGTGGTGGTCGCAAACTCTGCCTCTTTGCTGGCCAGCAGGACTTAAATTTGTCCTGGAGGGGCTGGACTTTGTAACTAAACACCTCAGCCAAAAGGTAAAAATCAGAAAAATCTTGGAAGCTGCCGTCTTGTTGCTTCTGGCTGGGAAGCTAAGAAATTAGTCAGTTAAAAAAAAATTCTTTACTGGAGCTTATCCAAGAAAGGAAAACTTACCAAACTCCCTTCCCCCCCCTGGTTTACATATCGAAGAAGAAATTGGGAGTGGCTGGGATGAAACTAAGTTCTAATACAGACTGGAAAATGCCACCTGCCATAAGAAATTTCACCAACTCTAAGAAATTATCAATCAGTTCAGAAACAGGTTCCAACAGCATTGTAATGTGGGAATAATACAAATTTTTGTATTTCTATGTCTGTTAAAAATAATATTAATTTTAAAAGGCCAAAACTGTGTGAAAAATGTTGTGGTTAGCATTTTGATAATATTGTTAATCTTGTGAACGCTTAATATTGTTGAAATGCCTAAATCTAGATAACAATATAAAATTTAATGTAGTTTTAAGGTCTTAATGTAAAAATGCCTAGATTGTCTTTACTAAGTGTAACAAAAAAAATTTGGTCCTGTCAGATAAAAGTAATTCTAGCAATTTGTTTTCTAATTGGGAAAAATAAAAGAAATAAAAGTTTTAGGTATTTGTATAAAGTGCAAACCTTTTAAAATTAAAGTAAAATTAGTCATATTTAATATCTCTAAGGTTTTTATAACTTAAGTTATACTGTAGTGCTTGGATGGTTACAATACCTACCTCTCATTTGCTAAAGTTGCATCTTGTAAAGCTTAAGTAACTTGGTAACTGGAATTTAAAATATAATATGTTCTGAACACTGTCATAAATTTGGCATTTTAATCAATAAACAGGGTATATTTGTAGTAAACTCATTTGAACCTATGATAAGTTATAAAGTAGTAAAAAATTGTAAAATAAATTTTTAGAAACTGCAAAATGCTATGTTTGAAATAGTTAAAAAACAAAAAACCATTTTGAATAATGTACTAAGTTGTTCAGAAAAGTAAAGTAATTAAAATTAAGTAAAAAAAAAATCAAACTTTAAAAACTATAACTCCTCTAAATTGTAAATTTAAAATACTTTTAAGAAAATTTATGTTTTGCTTTGGTCTAAAGCATAGCTAATATATTTTTAAACACCTTTAAACTGAACTTCAATATTTTAAATTTTTGATTATTTTTTTAAAAAAGGTCTAAAGTCTGCCAGAAAATTTTGTAAAATATAAATTGCTAAATTGCTGGTGTCTAATATGTTTTCTGCTTTAAGCTAAGTCCAGAAGAATAAGCAAACTTCTACTCTCTGTATGTAAATTTATTTACTGCCAAGAATATTAATAAGTGTATCACAAGGAACTTTGTAAATCTTATTGTAAAAGCCTCCAGACAATAATCAGGTTTAAAATTTTCTGTGCAAAATTAAGTAACATTTGCTTTTTCTCTCGTCCTAGCACCTTTTAATATCATTTTTATGTCATGGCATCAGTTTGCTTTGCATGAAATACAAACAGGTAAATTTCCTCTCTGCATGAGGAGTAATCCCCGTGCAAACAAGAAATCTTAAAATTAATAAGGGGACCCCAAAGCCCTCTTTTGGGGAAATAATCAGGCTTAAGGTGGTGTAACAAGCAGGCACCGTTAGGCATCTGGCTAACAAAACCAGGAAAACATCAAGATGAATGGCCTGAAAAAGGAAATGGCAGATTTCTGAACCTGCACTAACTGGCCACGACCACTCTCACCCTCACCCTCAGTCTCAAGAAAGAACTTGAGGTCAGAGTCTCTTCCAACCCTGAAGAGGAGTGGAACAGGCTACTTCTAGGAAAATCCTGCAGTGGGTGAGAAGACAACAGCCATCCGAGAACCAACTCGTTCTTACATCAGCCTAGCCTAAGTAACTGTAACGTGACAAATCTGCTGTGTCCCCACCCTATCCTCAAAAATTCTGTAAGTATTGGGAGTGCCCCAAATGGAGATTTCTCCAGTAATATTGTGTTTATGCAAAGGAAGGAGCCAAAATTTTTTCAAATATCTAGTAAGGTGCAAGGTTAAGGTGGAGAGAAAAATAATTTTTATAATTAAAGTAAAGTAACCTAGGTGTAAAAGCATTTTTTATTAATTGTACTCAAACAGATCATAAATTACAAATGTAAGCATTAGTCTAACTAAAAATAATTCAGAGCTGTTTGTTAATAATGCTATAATGCTTTAATTTCTGTTGTTTAACTTGTGTTATCATTAATTGTTACACACTAGGTGTAAAAAACCTTAGATACAGAACAAGTAAGAAACCCCCCGGAAAACCTCTTCATAAGTCTTTTTCAGATACTTCTCAGAAGCCCGCAGCTTGAATGGTCAGTGGCCTGAACAGACTACAAAGGACCCCCCCTGCATATCCATCTGACTCAACTTCCTGGACCGGGGCAAAATGAAGATCACCTACTGTACCAGATGACAGCATGGGACTGTAAAACCACCGGTCAGGCATACTGGAAGCTCCCTTCCAGTTGGAACTGAATCGTAATAACCAGATTAGTAGTAAATCACACTTTTTAAAAAGCAGCTGGGGAAGGGGTCAGGCAAGAGAAATGCCTTGCATTGCCCTTGAAGTTTTTAATTTGACCTTCCATTATTGTGTGCTAATTAACTGCGCTCTTAAGGGGGGCCAATCAAATCAGTAATCACCCACCCCCCTTCAAGAAAGGCTAAAACAAAAATTCCGGGTTCAAAACAATTGGTTTCAGTCCTGGTTCAAGTAGTCCCCCTGGCTAACAACTCTAATGTCTGCCATTACAGGCCCGCTTGTGCTCCTGCTGCTATTACTGACTATAGAACCTAATGATTACTAGGCAGCAATATAAGGCACTTAATCAAACAACCCAGATCTCTAGGATTAGAGATCAAACAAAAGAAAAGGGGGGAATGTAAAGGAAGCTTGAAACAGCCATCAGGCAAGGACAGGAAAGTGGGCTAGACGTGGCCCTCAAAAACACTGGGGTCGTACAGGCATCCATGACAATTCTGGGAGTTTCCTGACTGCCCTGATTACCCACCCCCTTCATTCACAATTGTGGGAAAATGCCAGATGTCATGTACTTCCTAAAGCAAATCAATCTACTGTACCTTTCTATTGTTTAAAATACTATATATAGCTTGTAAGCTCATGGTTCAGGGCTGGCAGATTCTGGCTTATGCTGGATTCTGACAGCCCCTGCATGCTTGTAAGAAAAATAAACCCTCTGCTATTGCATGAGAGATTGTGGTCTTGGTGTCTTTGAACGGCGCATCGTTCTCCTGAACTTAACAGTATCACAGGAGGTTTTATAAAATTGGTCATGGTTTTATTTGAAAATGTATAAAATGTTTCGTTGCAGAAAAAAATTCTAAAATTATCTAAGTAATTTAAGTAATATTTGCTTTTTCTCTTCTCCCAGAACCTTTTAGTACCATTTATGTCATGGCATCATGTTGCTTTGCACAGAATACAAGCAAATGGCTTTTCTCTCTGCATGGGGAGTAGTCCTCATGCAAACAGAAAATCAAAAAAAATTAGTAAGGGAACCCCAAAGCCCTCTTTCAGAGGAATAATTGGAGTTGAGGCGGTGTGACAAGCAGGCACCGGCGAGAAACTGAAATAAATGGCCTGAGTAAGGAAATTGAAGATTTTCCTAGAAGATTATCACAGCCTGTGGGCCCTGCTCTCTCCCTCAAGCTCAGAAGAGAATTCGAGGTCAGTCTCTTCCAAACCTGGAGAGGAGTGGAACAGACAAGTCACCTCTAAAAATTCCTGCAGAGGGTGAGATGCCCAGCCAGAAAGAACCTCATGCTGAACCGACCAACTCATCAGCCAAACCTGAGTAACTGTGAAAAACCTGCAGTGTCCACAACCTATCCTCAAAAAAGCTCTGTAAGTAATGGGGGTGCCCCAGATGGAGATTTCTCCAACAGTGCTGTATATGTGCAAAGAAAAAAGCCAAGTTATTCAAATACCGGGTAAGGTACAAGGTAAAGGTGGAGAGAAAAACCATTTTTGGTAGCTAATTAAAATTCTAGTGGGCCTAACTTAAAACCCACTTCTTTAAAGTAACTTATGTAAAAATGCTCTTACTAGTTGTATTAAACCAAATCATAAATTGCAAATGCAAATGTTAGTCTAACTGAAGTAACTCAAAACTGTTTATTCATAATGCTATTATGCTTTGTTTTCTGTTAATTAATTTGTGCTATCATTACAGACAATAAGAACAGCTATGCCATTCAAGTTGTGCTATTTACTGCTCCAAGGCCTGAGTGGGTTAAGTAATATTCCCCTGTATAATTAATCTAATCCTTTTCAGGTGTTAAAACTGTAAAAGTAAACCAGTTAACTGCTCCTTTAGGGAAATATGAGATTTCACCCTATCTAGAGATTGAAACTGCAGTCCCCTGTCAGCCTGAAGTAGCTACAGAAGATTGATCTTCGACCACGTTCCCTCTAATAACTTCTAGGGTAATGAAATCTCTAAAGCAAAATGGTCATCAAAGAAAAAAAAACTATAAGGGGAAAATAAAGGCCGCAGAAATTAATAAGCCAAGTTAACTACTAAGAATAACATTATGCCTATCTATCCCAGAGGTTAAAGCAGGTAGCAAAAATTATGCTTCTCTTGGTAATGTTAAAAAGTAAAACAGTCATTAATAAAAATAAAATTTCTTCATCTCTGTCTAACCCAGTGCAGGAAAGGCAACTGGAGTTTAGGGCTCTCTACCCCAACAGCTGTTTAAGTTGCAAAACTGAAGAAAAGAAAGCAGAAACCTCCTTATTTTCGTTGTGGAATTCACAGCCTATGTGAAAAGAACTGCTGTCAAGGTGAACTGCATGCTTCCTGGGTTCACGCCTTCCATCCAAAACCTGAAAAGTGAAGCACACTGAGGATCCTCTCAAGATACGGGTCTGGCGGGCACACTTCAGCCCTAATGCACTCACTAACTCTGAAAATGCTCTCCCTGGCACTTGCTAAGGAAGGGCTCGAACTGCTTACCTCCGGTCCTCTACTTCCCATGTGTGTGTTTGGGGGGCCAGAATGGGTGTGTAAAGCAAAACCTCAGCCTTTGCCTCCCTCTTGGGGGTGGGGGAAATTGGCCTCTGGCTGTCCCTGTCTCACTAGGTAATCTAACCTTTGCTTCTTCTACCTGTACTTATGTCAAAAGGTAATCCCGTTTAGCTTTAAATCTTCTGTTTGCTATTCATAACAGCATCAAATCTGTAAACCTGGGTCAGGTAGAAGGTACTCAGTGCTCAAAAGTCCTGCCTGATCCCTCTAGCCCAGGGTATTTACCTCCGAAACGGATATAAATATGTGGTAAAAATTTGGCTTATGCATCCCAGCATTAGTGCTCCCCAACATTAACATCATCCCAGGAACAGAGCCCATCCCTCTGCCTAGCATACATTTCTTAGGCACTCCTAGGTCTGAGCACTCTACTGGTAGGGCTCAGAAGTTGCAGGAAAATTGGTAACTGGAAAAGCAAAACTAGCAGGGCTAAACAGAAATAACAAACTCTCACAAAAGTTAATTTCAAATGTGTAAAACAAAATCAAGCACCATCAAGAGTAGCTGGCCAAGATACAAAGCTATTAAATGGTCCCTTATGGTCTTTATGGCATGGAATTCTCCCCTATCTAATACTCCTACTGGGGCCCCTCCTAAGCCTTTTTACTTCTGGTAGCCATTGGCCCATGCAGGGTTAGCTCATGCAAATAATTATGACCAGTAATATCAGAAAGTAAAGGCCCCAAAATCACATTGGCTTCTAGGATTAGAAGCCTCCAGTACAAGAAGTGGGGATTGAAAAGGGAAATCAGCCCCCCCCCACCAACCTTGGTGGGTGCCCCGCCCCTTAAGGAAGTCGTCACTGCCTCGGCCCCACCTCTACCCCTACCTCACGAATCATTGGTGTTATCGTAGCGGAAGTCCAGCCCTCAAGGACTCTTCTTCCCCTCCCACTTCCCATCCTATATAAGGGGGTAACGAGGGACCCACGAGGTCTTTGATTCTGGTGGGAATTCATAGACCCTGACCATTCATAATGGTCAGTATTAAAAGCACTTTTTAAAGCATCTGCTGGAACTCATAAGCCTCTTCATTTCTTTGCGCCGGGCAGCTAAAATTAGGACTTCCGGACCTTTCAAACCCCGTAATTGTCAGGTCATCTCTCCAGGCCCAGTTATCTAGTTTGATTCATTTTATTTGCATTCTTTTTATTGAGGGGGGGTTTGCACCGTACAGTACTTACATGTACTCCTGTTCAGTGCTCAGAATAATTTCTGACAGTGTCAGGGGAACACAAGGTGCCAGGAATTGAACCTAAGTCTTCTGCATACAAAGCATGTATTCAATCTTTTAAATTGTCTTTCCTGGCCTATAAACGCCCTTTCGTTGTTCAGTAGGTAGGGAGAAAGTAATGCACATATACATTTAAAAATTAATGATCAGGGCCCGGAGAGATAGCACAGCGGTGTTTGCCTTGCAAGCAGCCGATCCAGGACCAAAGGTGGTTGGTTCGAATCCTGGTGTCCCATATGGTCCCCCGTGCCTGCCAGGAGCTATTTCTGAGCAAACAGCCAGGAGTAACCCCTGAGCACTGCCGGGTGTGACCCCCCCCCAAAAAAAATTAATGATCAGAGGCCATTGAGGTGGCGCTAGAGGTAAGGTGCCTGCCTTGCAAGCGCTAGCCAAGGAAGGACCGAGGTTCTATCCCCTGGGGTCCCATATGGTCCTCCCAAGCCAGGGGCAATTTTTGAGCACTTAGCCAGGAGTAACCCCTGAGCATCAAACGGGTGTGGCCAAAAAAAAAAACAGAAAAAAAAATTAATGATCAAATTTTTTAGGATCGTCTTATGAAGAATGGTAGGAAGTGACTTGAACATCTCTGGTATATTCTTCGTCATCTCTTTTCAGTCAATTTAAGAGAGAGTCAATTATCTGGAACAAAGGTTAGCAAAATATAGTCCTAGGCCAAGGTCAAGCCAAGGTATAATTTTGTGCTACCTGAAAGCTATAATATTTAAAATAATATAAGGGCTCTAATAAGGAACAGACTGTGCAGTAGAGAAAGCCTATGATAGTTACCCTCTGGGTTTTTGTAAAAAATAGAAAAACAACCACCACTTCCTGGCCTTTCCAGTAGCAAACCGCTCTCCTTCTCTGCACTGAAGTTAGGCTAGAAATAGATGTGCTGAAACTTTCACAAAGGAGCTTGGATTC